>NC_133334.1:280832457-281132457 GCF_042186555.1 Aquarana catesbeiana
GGGGGTCAGCGGGAGTAACATTGAGGTATGTGGGGGGCAGCTTAGTAAATGAGGGGAAGCTCTGCTGACTTCCATCATCCAATCAGGTGTAAGCAAAAATGCTGTTTTTTTTTCTTTTCCTTGCATGTGATTGGGTGTTCTGTGGACAATGAAGCTCCTCCTCATTTTCTAAGCTCTGGAGTAAATTCCCTCGCCGTCTATTTGCCTTTATTATCAGAACTGATGGTGGGAAGTTCAGAGTAGACGGGTTGCAGTGAGTTCCTCTTCCAGTCGCTCTTTGCCTCGTTATCCCCTCACATGAACACAGCGGAGATCTTCTAGGGCAGACTTGGCTCACCTCACACTGATGGACTACCTGGCGCAGGTGTCGGGATTAACCCTTTGAGTGACCTTTGAGACCTTCTAATGACGGCGGGGAGGGAACAACGTACTGGAAATAGTCGAATGCTCCGAGGAGGTATTTAGGCGGCTCTGGAAGCCTTTCACCGGCTGATGCCCCCCTCTTCTCTCCCAGGACTGCCTTTAAGGGCCCCCAGGGGCCCGGAGCACAGGTGTGCGATACACTCCCTTCATTTGCTCTGATTTCCCCTTTGGTCTTGTGGAGGAGCATCCGGTGTGAGGAGCAGCTGTGCAGTAAGACGCCAAGGTCATGTTCATGATGTTTCTTTAGACCTGCGGGGCCCCGGGGCCGGGTCACAGGTCACCTCTGCTGAGGTCCCTATTGCTGATGCACCTACCTGCTGAACGGAGAAGCCGGATGTCCACCTATTTCTGAAGGCTGAGATGACCGGAGGCCTTTGGTGTTGCCTGAAGCCCACAGCCAATGACCAGATACCAACTCATGGCTGGAATCTGATGGATGGTGGGTGACACGGTCTGGACATGGGTGGTATAATATTATAATAAAGAGACGCTAAGCGCAAATCACACACAGCAACCAATCAGAATTCATCTTGCTGAAGTTGGGTGTGTACACAACGGATCCTGACTGCTTGCTAAGAGTACCGCCCTTCGCTCTGCATTGGTGGAGAAGGATGGACGGGGCTTCAGATGGACCTTCTTCTCAGAGGAGCAGTTGGTTACATCCGGCTATAGGAAGGGTCCAGAGCAGGGTGTCAAACTATTGGGGCCACATCAGCATTATGGTTGCCCTCAAGGGGCCAGTTGTATCTGTAAGACTAGATTTCAAGAGCACCCCCCCCACCCCCATTAACATCAGATGTCAAGAGCCCTTCACCATCAGAAGTCAAGAGCTCCCCACCCTCCCTTACATGACAGTGCACTCTCCTTCCCTTGTGCTACTGGTGGGAAAAAGCTGGGAGTGGAGATGGGAAACAATAAGTGTAGGGTATGAAGGAGGACCAGAGAAGGTCTGGAGTCCCCAGAGTCTAGTGAATGTTGAGACGAGGGGGTGCTGCGGCTGCACAGGATCTGTAGGAAGAGTTCTGTCCGCCTTTGCTCAGACAGGGGGGGCTGGCAGAGATGAGCCTCACTGCAGCTGCATTGAGAGGCACAGGATCTGGAAGGGGAGTTTTGTCCTCCTATCTGCTGCTGACTGCTTGAGACCCGGTAGAGGTGTAGATGGGGGGAGTGCCGCAGTTGCAGGAGAGGTGTGGAGGGACGTATGAAATGGCCTGGCAGGCCGGATTTGGCCCACGGGCCTTGTGTTTGACATTTGTGGTCTGGAGGCCGTTATTTCTGCTAAAGGAGGCTCTACTAAATAGTGATGGGGTTTTTCTGTCGGGGTGCCCAAATTTATGCACCGGTCTAATTTCGTTTTGATGCATATTGCGCATTTTCTTACCTCATTTCACTACTGAAATATTACCGAGTCCTTCAGCTATTTACTAGATCAAAATGAAATTGCTGATCCAAAACCCAAATATTTATAAATGACAATCATGGAAATTGTCAGGGGTTCCTAAACTTTTGCAAACAACTGTATCAGGTCACTATGGAGCAAAATCTCTGAGGAACGTTTCCAACACCTTGTTGTATCTATGCCACCAAGAATGGCGGCAAAAAGGGGGTCCAACCTGCTACTAGCAAGGGGGACCTAATAAAGGGGGTCCAACCCGCTACTAGCAAGGGTGGCCTAATAAAGGGGGTCCAACCCGCTACTAGCAAGGGGGACCTAATAAAGGGGGTCCAACCCACTACTAGCAAGGGTGGCCTAATAAAGGGGGTCCAACCCGCTACTAGCAAGGGGGATCTAATAAAGGGGGTCCAACCCACTACTAGCAAGGGGGACCTAATAAAGGGGGTCCAACCCGCTACTAGCAAGGAGGACCTAATAAAGGGGGTCCAACCCGCTACTAGCAAGGAGAACCTAATAAAGGGGGTCCAACCCGCTACTAGCAAGGAGGACCCAATAAAGGGGGTCCAACCCACTACTAGCAAGGGGGACCTAATAAAGGGGGTCCAACCTGCTACTAGCAAGGGGGACCTAATAAAGGGGGTCCAACCCGCTAATAGCAAGGAGGACCTAATAAAGGGGGTCCAACCCGCTAATAGCAAGGAGGACCTAATAAAGGGGGTCCAACCCGCTAATAGCAAGGGGGACCTAATAAAGGGGGTCCAACCTGCTACTAGCAAGGGGGACCTAATAAAGGGGGTCCAACCCGCTACTAGCAAGGGTGGCCTAATAAAGGGGGTCCAACCCACTACTAGCAAGGAGAACCTAATAAAGGGGGTCCAACCCGCTACTAGCAAGGAGGACCCAATAAAGGGGGTCCAACCCACTACTAGCAAGGGGGACCTAATAAAGGGGGTCCAACCCGCTACTAGCAAGGGGGACCTAATAAAGGGGGTCCAACCCGCTAATAGCAAGGAGGACCTAATAAAGGGGGTCCAACCCACTACTAGCAAGGAGGACCTAATAAAGGGGGTCCAACCCACTACTAGCAAGGAGGACCTAATAAAGGGGGTCCAACCCGCTACTAGCAAGGTGGACCTAATAAATTGGCCAGCAAGTGTATGTGGCTACCTGAAAGTGACCTGGTAGGGAATATAACGTATAGGAATGGTAATTGGTGATGGGCAGTACACCGAAAATGTTTCAGTTTATCTGGAAAATGAGGGTGAACTTCCCGGGATGGGAGGGTGTTGAGGTACTTCTGTGCCTACAGCTTAGTGCCCACATATCTGCAATGTGAGATGGAAGGTTCTACTTCTTCTGGCTGCTAATCTCCGAGGATTTGGATTGAGATTCGGTGATGCCGCTAATTGGCTCAATGGCTCAATTCCTTGCTGGAGGTTCTAATACAAGGAAGCAAAACCCCTCCCCCTACCCAGATGACCACACACAGACAACGTGCTGACCAAGGCTTAGTAAGTCAGTAATGGGGGAAAAGATCAGCTGCAGGAGATCAGGAAATATTGGTGACTTTTTCATCCGCCATCTTTCCAGAGTTCAGTTCTCTTTAAAACAGCAGGGGGTCTCAAAATTTCTAAAAGAAGGGCAAGTTTACTGTCCTTCAGAGTTTATAGGGGAGGGGGGGGGGGGGTGGCAGACTGTGCCCAGTGGGAGTAAACAATGCCTGATCTTTGGTACTAGGTGAAGAAATAGTTGGGAATAGTGCCCCATTGTTGGTGTCAATAGAAGGAATAGTGCCCCATTGTTGGTGTCAATAGAAGGAATAGTACCCCATTGTTCTCAGTGGAAGGAATAGTGCCCCATTGTTGGTGTCAGTGGAAGGAATAGTGCCCCATTGTTGGTGTCAATAGAAGGAATAGTGCCCCATTGTTGGTGTCAATAGAAGGAATAGTACCCCATTGTTCTCAGTGGAAGGAATAGTGCCCCATTGTTGGTGTCAATAGAAGGAATAGTACCCCATTGTTCTCAGTGGAAGGAATAGTGCCCCATTGTTGGTGTCATTAGAAGGAATAGTGCCCCATTGTTCTCAGTGGAAGGAATAGTGCCCCATTGTTGGTGTCATTAGAAGGAATAGTGCCCCATTGTTGGTGTCAATAGAAGGAATAGTGCCCCATTGTTGGTGTCAATAGAAGGAATGGTGCCCCATTGTTGGTGTCATTAGAAGGAATAGTGCCCCATTGTTGGTGTCATTAGAAGGAATAGTGCCCCATTGTTGGTGTCATTAGAAGGAATAGTGCCCCATTGTTGGTGTCAATAGAAGGAATAGTACACCATTGTTCTCAGTGGATGGAATAGTACCCCATTGTTCTCAGTGGAAGGAATAGTGCCCCATTGTTGGTGTCAGTGGAAGGACTAATGCCCCATTGTTGGTGTCAGTGGCAGAAATAATGTCTTAAGGGCTGGATGAAGGCAAGCGAAGGGCCACACTGGCCCCAGGGCCGTAGTTCGGAGACCACTGCTGTAAAACTAAACCTGTCATTTTAAAGAAGCTAAGGCCATTCCTTAAAGTGGGACTGCACTTCATCTGGGCACAACAAATCAAAAATGCTATTTAATTGATTTTAATATTCATCACTCGCCCACCCATCTCTCCATGCTTTATTTTGCTAAGAAATCACTTTGAAACTCCCCCCCCCCACCCCGCCTTAGCATGTCTGCTTAGCAAGGGCAGGTGATTCATGTAGCATTTATTTCCTGGAATCTATCTGCCCTTAGCTAAGGCGTACAGGCAGGAGAGTGTGATTAGATGAGAAAACCCCTCCTCCCCTCCTGAAGACTCCGGGGATGGATGACATCATTCGCCTAGGCAAGAAACCAGGAAGTAACTGAAGTAATGTAAAAAAAAAAAATGAACACAAGTGAATACACTGTAATATACTTTCCTAGCCAATGTTGACAGAGAGAATAAAGTCTCACTTTAAAGTGGAACTTCAGTCATTTTTTCATCTTTCCATCTATTAAATCTTCTCCTCTTGTTGTTGTTGTTGTTTTATCTTTGGATAGTAAAACATTTTTTTTTCTGCCAGTAAATCCCTTATACAGCCCACTTCCTGTTTGTCTGGTCATTATCCTAGGCTTATGACATCATACACATCTCTCTCTGGTCAGTTTGCCAGGAAGGAAGGGGGATGAGTAATACGAGGACCAATGAGAGCTGCAGAGCTGGAGGCGTGCCTCTGTGTAAATCCAGGAAGTGAACAGGCAGCAGCTTCAGCTGCCCACAGTTAAAATGGCTGCAGCCAGACTCAGCGGAGGGAGATTTCTGCAGCATATTTGGGAAGTAAAGAATCCCAGTATATATAAAATAATATACAAAGTGGTTGGAGGGAAGCTTCAGAATGGCAAAGAGGTTTTTATTACAAATTATGTGGGCAGACTGCAGTTCCTCTTTAAGCACAGTTGGTGTCTGAAGGTATCTGATCTTGTGTGTTCCCGAGGAGCCCCTGACCCTGGGCGGGCGCACATCGCACCGGTCTTGGCTTGTGCTTGGACCAGAGCCGTACCGTGCCGATCCAGTCATGGGGAAAACATTTAGAAAATGAATTGGAAATGAAATCCGCCTGAATCGGAGAAATGTTTTGGGGTGAAGAAGTCGTATTGTACAAATCTGTCTGCACAGGTTCAGGGAAAAGCGGTGGAAAAAAATGATTAGTGTAATTCCCCTTGCAGACACTAGATGGCACTACAATATCAGTCGTTGTCAATCAGGACAGGCTGACACCTAAACTACTCTGAACTTGTAATTGTGGGCCAAGCCCAACTTTTACAAAAAAAAAAAAAAAAAAAGAAGAAAAAAAATGCATACATGCGAGGAAAAAAAATGGACTTTTATTATTTATTTTGCATATGAGCCTGCAAAGCATTGCAGCTGCAAACAATGTATCAAATGTGCAATAGCAGGCTCCTGCAGACTATTCCTCCAGCTCTATGTATGTACCAAGGTACGGCCTTCCAGATGGAGGAAGAGTCAATGTTCTATGGAGAGCTACAAATCTAACTGCTGCGGTGGTGGATGGGAGTAGGGAGTAGGGAGTAGGGGGGGGGGGGGGGGGAGGGGGGACACACACAACATGGTGCAAAAGGTGGAGATCATACAAAGTATTTATGGAGTTTCTATGATCTCCTCACATTTCTGTGAGATTTATTTTTTTTGTCAACCCAAAATAATAAAATAAATTGGTTTCTGCCTAAGCTGGTCATGGGGCGTGCGTCTATATGAGGGGAGTAGGGGTGTCAGAGTGTAAGCTCTTAGGGGACAAGACACAGGGCAGAAAATGGTCTATATGACAGTAGTAGGGGTATTAGAGTGTAAGCTCTTTGGGGCACAGAGAGCCTCTGAAGGTCTAAATGAGGGTAGTAGGGGTGTTAGATTGTTATCTTTTTTTTGGGGGGGGGGGGGGACAGAGCAGAAAATGGTCTATATGACAGTAGTAGGGGTGTTAGATTGTAAGCTCCTTGGGACACAGAGAGCCTCTGAAGGTCTATATGAGGGGAGTAGGGGTGTTAGATTGTTAGCTCTTAGGGGACAAGACACAGGGCAGAAAATGGTCTATATGACAGTAGTAGGGGTATTAGAGTGTAAGCTCTTTGGGGGAGGGGGGGGGAGACAGAGCATAAAATGGTATATATGACAGCTGTTGGGGTATTAGATTGTAAGCTCCTTGGGGACACAGAGAGCCTCTGAAGGTCTATATGAGGGCAGTAGGGGTGTTAGATTGTTAGCTCTTTGGGGGGGGGGGGAGAGCAGAACATGGTCTATATGACAGTAGTAGGGGTATTAGAGTGTAAGCTCTTAGGAGACGGGACACAGCAGACAATGGTCTATATGACAGTAGTAGGGGTATTAGATTGTAAGCTCCTTGGGGCACAGAGAGCCTCTGAAGGTCTACATGAGGGTAGTAGGGGTGTTAGATTGTTATCTTTTTTTTTTGGGGGGGGGGGGAGAGACAGAGCAGAAAATGGTCTATATGACAGTAGTAGGGGTATTAGAGTGTAAGCTCTTTGGGGGAGGGGGGGGGAGACAGAGCATAAAATGGTACATATGACAGCTGTTGGGGTATTAGAGTGTAAGCTCATTGGGGCACAGAGAGCCTCTGAAGGTCTATATGACTGTAGTATGGGTGTTAGATTGTAAGCTCCTTGGTGGCACATAGAGCTGTAAAAAGGACTATATTATGATATTAGGAGTGGTAGATTGTAAGCTCTTTGGGGCACAGAAAGCAGCGCATGGTGTATATATATGACAGTAGTAAGGGTGTTAGATTGTAAGCTTCTTGGGGCACAGAGAGCAGCAAATGGTCTATATGCTCTGCAAAGTGCCTGTCCACGCTATAATTAATAAGCACCACATGAAAGCTTGAAGCGGATTGGTTGAAGCGGTGTAATATTCGCCCCTCTTTATTTTCCAGAATGCCCCCCCCCCCCCCCCCCTCCCCCCTCTATGAAAGTGAAGTCATTTTGGTTCTTCGGATGGAACTTTCCATTGAAGGTGACAGCTGGGATGACACAGCCGCTCACCATGACAGCAGGTCAAACATAGGCTGATGCGGCACCCCCCCCCGGAGACTCCCCAATTCCCAGCACTGGAGGAAATCCTTCCACCTACCAACACAACCCGGCGGAGGTGAGAGATGCCGGAGATCCCTCTGGTGAAGGCGGCTCGTTATTTCATGGTGTATCTGCGCCAGCAAATGGTTATTAAAGTTTGAATATTTGTTCCGGCGTTTCCTCGGTGACAAGGCCTGAAACCTATAAGAGAAAAAAATAATAATCAGTACCCAGGATGTCACAAAAGCCGAAAATGATAAAGCAGAGGATGTGGGCGGAGTCACATAACTGACCATCACATGAAAGGAGATGAAAGTATGAATAGGATGTAAATTGTCATTTTATGAAATCTCCTTTTTATAATATTGTCTTGCAGATAAGAGTTCTTCGTGGAAGGAAATCTATTAAGGCTACAAATCCGGATTTCCGGGCACACCTCCCCCCCCCCCCCCGACTCTTTATTGTGTAGAAAGGAACATTACATTAAGAGAATTGAAGGTGGGGGGGTGCCAGAGGCAGGGCTGGGACAAGGGGTAGGTAGCCGTGGGGCCCCCTCCCTATCATACACATGCATGCTCCAGCACCAGGCAACCATAAAGCGAGCAACTGGGTGCACACTCCATGCCAACCATGGTCAGCCGGAGCTGGGGGCAGAGAATGGGCACTACACACATTCTACGGCACTCATAAGCAGGGAAGAGGGGCGCTGGATGAACCCGTCCCAGCCCTCCTTGTATTAGGTGTAACACACCTATTGGGAGAACAGGTTTAAACACACCTATGGGGAATCTAGGTATAACACATGCATGGGGAGTCCGGGTATGACACACCTATGGGGAGTCCGGGTATGACACACCTATGAGGAGTCCGGGTATAACACACCTACGAGGAGTCTGGGTATAACACATATTTGGGGGGGGGGGGGGGGGTACAGGTATCACACATATTTGGGGGGGTGTACAGGTATCACGTATATTTTGGGGGTACAGGTATCACGTATATTTGGGGGGTACAGGTATAACACATATTTGGGGGGGTACAGGTATCACACATTTGGGGGAGGGGGGGTACAGGTATCACACATATTTGGGGGGGGTACAGGTATCACACATATTGGGGGGGGGTACAGGTATCACACATATTTGGGGGGTACAGGTATCACACATATTTGGGGGGGTACAAGTATCATACATATTTGGGGGGGGGGGTAGAGGTATCACACATATTGGGGGGGTACAGGTATCACACATATTTGGGGGGTGTACAGGTATCACACATATTTGGGGGGTGTACAGGTATCACACATATTTGGGGGGGTACAGGTATCACACATTTGGGGGAGGGGGGGTACAGGTATAACACATTATTTGGGGGGGGGGGTACAGGTATCATACATATTTGGGGGGGGTACAGGTATCACACATATTGGGGGGGGGGTACAGGTATCACACATATTTGGGGGGTACAGGTATCACACATATTTGGGGGGGTACAAGTATCATACATATTTGGGGGGGGGGTACAGGTATCACACATATTGGGGGGGTACAGGTATCACACATATTTGGGGGGGTACAAGTATCATACATATTTGGGGGGGGGTACAGGTATCACACATATTGGGGGGGTACAGGTATCACACATATTTGGGGGGGTACAAGTATCATACATATTTGGGGGGAGGTATCACACATATTTGGGGGGGTACAGGTATAACACATATTTGGGAGGGTACAGGTATAACACATATTTGGGGGGGTACAGGTATCACACATATTTGGGGGGGTACAGGTATCACACATATTTGGGGGGGTACAGGTATCACACATATTTGGGGGGGGGGGTATCACACATATTTGGGGGGGTACAGGTATCACACATATTTGGGGGGTGTACAGGTATCACACATATTTGGGGGGTGTACAGGTATCACACATATTTGGGGGGTGTACAGGTATCACACATATTTGGGGGGAGGTATCACACATATTTGGGGGGGTACAGGTATAACACATATTTGGGAGGGTACAGGTATAACACATATTTGGGGGGGTACAGGTATCACACATATTTGGGGGGGTACAGGTATCACACATATTTGGGGGGGGGGGTATCACACATATTTGGGGGGAGGTATCACACATATTTGGGAGGGTACAGGTATCACACATATTTGGGGGGGTACAGGTATCACACATATTTGGGGGGGGGGGGTATCACACATATTTGGGGGGGTACAGGTATCACACATATTTGGGGAGTACAGGTATCACACATATTTGGGGGGGGGTACAGGTATAACACATATTTGGGGGGGGGTGTACAGGTATCATACATATTTGGGGGGGGTACAGGTATCACACATATTGGGGGGGGGTACAGGTATCACACATATTTGGGGGGGTACAGGTATCACACATATTTGGGGGGGTACAAGTATCATACATATTTGGGGGGGGGGGTAGAGGTATCACACATATTGGGGGGGTACAGGTATCACACATATTTGGGGGGTGTACAGGTATCACACATATTTGGGGGGTGTACAGGTATCACACATATTTGGGGGGGTACAGGTATCACACATTTGGGGGAGGGGGGGTACAGGTATAACACATTATTTGGGGGGGGGGTACAGGTATCATACATATTTGGGGGGGGTACAGGTATCACACATATTGGGGGGGGGTACAGGTATCACACATATTTGGGGGGTACAGGTATCACACATATTTGGGGGGGTACAAGTATCATACATATTTGGGGGGGGGTACAGGTATCACACATATTGGGGGGGTACAGGTATCACACATATTTGGGGGGGTACAAGTATCATACATATTTGGGGGGGGGTACAGGTATCACACATATTGGGGGGGTACAGGTATCACACATATTTGGGGGGGTACAAGTATCATACATATTTGGGGGGTGTACAGGTATCACACATATTTGGGGGGTGTACAGGTATCACACATATTTGGGGGGTGTACAGGTATCACACATATTTGGGGGGTGTACAGGTATCACACATATTTGGGGGGAGGTATCACACATATTTGGGGGGGTACAGGTATAACACATATTTGGGAGGGTACAGGTATAACACATATTTGGGGGGGTACAGGTATCACACATATTTGGGGGGAGGTATCACACATATTTGGGAGGGTACAGGTATCACACATATTTGGGGGGGGTATCACACATATTTGGGGGGGTACAGGTATCACACATATTTGGGGGGGGGGGGTATCACACATATTTGGGGGGGTACAGGTATCACACATATTTGGGGAGTACAGGTATCACACATATTTGGGGGGGGGGTACAGGTATAACACATATTTGGGGGGGGGGGGGGTACAGGTGTAACACTTAATTGGGGGGGGGTACAGGTGTAACACTTAATTGGGGGGGGGGGGGTACAGGTGTAACACATATTTGGGGGGGTACAGGTATAACACTTAATTGGGGGGGGGGGTACAGGTGTAACACATATTTGGGGGGGTACAGGTATCACACATATTTTGGGGGGGTACAGGTATCACACATATTTGGGGGAAGTACAGGTATCACACATATTTTGGGGGGGGGGTGTACAGGTATCACACATATTTTGGGGAAGTACAGGTATCACACATATTTTGGGGGGGGGGGTGTACAGGTATCACACATATTTTGGGGGGGGGGGGGGTGCAGGTATAACACATATTTGGGGGGTACAGGTATCACACATATTTGGGGGGGGTGTACAGGTATCACACATATTTGGGGGGGGGGGGGGTGCAGGTATAACACATATTTGGGGAAGTACAGGTATAACTCATAATTGGGGGGGGTACAGGTGTAACACACAGCGCCCCCCGGGTCGGTCAGGTAGAAGGTGTCAGTCGGATTCCGTCGAGGTTCTAATAAAGACTCGGGTTTGCTGTCGAGAAATGAAATATCCTCATCTATTCCCTATTGGACGATGACTTTTAATATATAAAAAAGAAAAGCGCACAATCTCCATATTCTGGGGGTTACAAAGCGGTGTGTGGAGGGTTAATAAAGCGCAATCCCTTTGTCTGGAGTATTATCCGGCCCAGGTGTGACCCCCCCCCCACCCCCTCGAATAGATAGGAGACGATCTGATGACAGTATGGGGGGGGGAGGGGGGGTGTAGATGGTGCGATGCTCACAGATGGGTGTTTAGAAATTTCCTCTGACTGATGCTCCCTCTCTAGGCTTGCCTGTATGGCCCCCAGGGGCCCGGAGCACAGGTGTGCTGTGCACTTGCTTCATTTACTCTAATTGCCCCTTTGGTATTGTGTTGGAGCATCCGGTGCGGGATCAGCTGTGCTGCACGACATGGAGGTCACATTCCTGATTCCGCTGCGACCTTCGAGACCCCGGGCCTGGTGGCGTGTCGTGTGCGGATAGCGGCAGACATGGGCCCATCTGTCCCACTCAGAATAGACTGGATGCCTTCCTCTACCAGACACCCCCCAACACAACAGCGAGCCAGGCTATCAGGACATACACAACACATGTCACAGAAGAATTAAAGGCAATGGATAGAGAGAAGAGGGATTAGAACTGCAGACATGATACAAGAGAGGGTCAGAGACTGCAGACATGGTACAGGAGATGGTCAGAGACTGCAGACATGATACAAGAGATGGTCAGAGACTGCAGACATGATACAAGAGATGGTCAGAGACTGCAGACATGATACAAGAGATGGTCAGAGACTGCAGACATGATACAAGAGATGGTCAGAGACTGGAGACATGATACAAGAGAGGGTCAGAGACTGGAGACATGATACAGGAGATGGTCAGAGACTGCAGACATGATACAAGAGAGGGTCAGAGACTGGAGACATGATACAAGAGATGGTCAGAGACTGGAGACATGATACAAGAGAGGGTCAGAGACTGCAGACCTGATAGAAGAGAGGGTCAGAGACTGTAGACATGATACAAGAGATGGTCAGAGACTGCAGAGATGATACAAGAGATAGTCAGAGACTGCAGACATGATACAAGAGAGGGTCAGAGACTGGAGACATGATACAAGAGAGGGTCAGAGACTGCAGACATGATAGAAGAGATGGTCAGTGTAGCTGTCAGACCTGACATAGAGCCAAAACCCACTGGTTGACAGCCACTGATCTGAAGTGTGCATGCAGCGAGGAGGTGCCCCTCGCTGCAGGGCACCTCCTGCAGGCCCAGGGCAGTGACCCATCTGTTACTCTGTATCCACCCCAGCAATATGTTGTACAGGTTTGAATTAAATAGCTAAAAGTCTATGATAATTCAGGTTATATATACAGTATCTGACAAAAGTAAGTACACCCCTCACTCACATTTGTGTAAATCTTTTCATCTGACAACACTGAAGAAATGACACTTGTCTACAATGTAAAGTAGTGAGTGTACAGCTTGTATAACAGTGTAAATTTGCTGTCCCCTCAAAATAACTCAACACACAGCCATTAATGTCTAAACCGCTGGCAACAAAAGTCAGTACACCCCTAAGTGAAAATGTCCAAACTGGGCCCAATTAGCCATTTTCCCTCCCCGGTGTCATGTGACTAGGGGTGCAACGGATCAAGAAACTCACGGTTCGGATTGTTCCTCGGATCAGGAGTCACGGTTCGGATCATTTTCGGATCAACAAAAAAAAAAATCTCCCCCACTGTAATATCCACAATCTTCCTATTGGCAGAGTATTGTAGGGTATTGGCGGGTATATTGGCAGGGTATGGCAGACTATTGGCAGGGTATGGCAGACTATTGGCAGGGTATTGGCAGGGCATTGCAGAGTATTGGCAGGGCATTACAGAGTATTGGCACTGCTGCCATCCGATCTCTCTCCTCCACTGTACAGATCAGTACACAGAGGGGAGGGAGGAACCGGCGTCATGACATGACGCCGGTTTGTTACAAGTGATCGCTCCGTCATTTGACGGAGCGATCACATGCTAAACGGCCGCCGGGTGTACCAAGATGGCCGCCGCTCAGGAGCTAGGCCAAAGCCGCAGCCTTTCCTATGGCTGAGGCCACAGAGAGCTCCGCGGATCGCGGGTGTCCCGGATCGATGACGATCCGTTGCAACTCCCTACATGTGACTCTTTAGTGTTACAAGGTCTCAGGAGTGAATGGGGGGCAATAACATTTTTTTGTAGGGCCAAAACCATAGCCATTAATATATGGAGTCCCCCTTCTTTGCAGCCACCATCCTCTGCTTTTCTGGGAAGGCTTTCCACTGGGTTTTGGAGGGTGATGGTGGGAATTTGAGCCCATTATGTCCAAAAAACGATTTGTGAGGTCAGGTACTCCCGAGAAAACCTGACTCTCAATCAACATTCCAATTCTTTCAAGGGGTTCAGTAGGGTTGAGGTCAGGGCTCTGTGCAGGAAACTCAAGTTCCTCCACACCCAACTAGTCACACCATGTCTCTATGGAGCTGGCTATACTCTACTGGAAGGTAAAAAAAGGGGGAACTAATGCGCAAAACCAAAACTCGCTCGGATAGATAAATTCAAGGATGTGAGAAGCCAACATATATAAGTGTTTCCACACAGAAAAAAAAAATATTGTATATAAAAAGGGATGTGGCGCTAACTAAAATACAAAATATTTATAAGTATAAACATAAACACACTGACTGCAAGCCACGACCAAGAATGTGCCGCGGCCAGTGTGTAAGCACATAAACGTGACGAATCTTCACTAGAGCATAAAGAAAGTCATATAAAGTGCAAGTAAATATCAAAAAATGCAAACAGTAGTGTAATAACCGAACTGTTAACGTCCAATATTCTTATAAAGTACATACAACATAATACAGTGCAATGTCCAAAAAGTGCAGTCAAGCTCCAATGAGAAGGGAGCAGATCTCCATATAGTAATTCATGCAAAAAAAAGAAAGTGCACTTCCTCCAATCAATAACGCCATCCGCAGTGCGCCACTTTTTTCCCCCAGCCTCTCACCTCTAATGGAGACCCATACGGGTCAAATCGCGCCTTAGTATGAAATAAAACCAGATCCCAGCAATCAATCGGCTTCCAGCCTTTGATGAGGTCACGTGTTCAGTGACGCAACGCGTCAGGGAGGAGCCAGGTGTCGTCACTTCCGGTCGCGGCCGAGACCGGAAGTACTCTGCTGTAGCTGGAAATAGGAATTTTAAAAATGTAAGTTACTGCATTTTCTTTTTAACAAATTTGTTGGAAATACTGCACGAAGACGGCCCCTCTTTTTATTTCATGTCCTCACCGCATTGGATAAGCCTGAAGCCATCTTCCAAAACCCCGCTGTTGTTGTGACGATCGCTGGAAGCCGATTGATTGCTGCTACAGCAGAGTACTTCCGGTCTCGGCCGCGACCGGAAGTGACGACACCTGGCTCCTCCTTGACGCGTTGCGTCACTGAACACGTGACTTTATCAAAGGCTGGAAGCCGATTGATTGCTGGGATCTGGTTTTATTTCACACTAAGGCTCGATTTGACCCGTATGGGTCTCCATTAGAGGTGAGAGGCTGGGGGAAAGGAGTGGCGCACTGCTGATGGTGTTAGTGATTGGAGGAAGTGAACGCCGATCAAATATATTGCACACGCACGTTCTTTTTTTTTTTTTGCATGAACTACTATATGGAGATCTGCTCCCTTCTCATTGACTGCACTTTTTGGACATTGCACTGTATTATGTTGTATGTACTTTATAAGAATATTGGACGTTAACAGATTGGTTATTGCACTACTGTTTGCATTTTTTTTATATTTACTTGCACTTTATATGAATTTCTTTATGCTCTAGTGAAGATTCGTCACGTTTATGTGCTTACACACTGGCCGCGGCACATTCTTGGTTGTGGCCTGCAGTCAGTGTGTTTATGTTTACATTTATATATATTTTGTATTTTAGTTAGTGCCACATACCTCTTATATACTCTACTGGAAAGGCTTCCCACAAAATTTTAGAGTATGTCTGGGAGAATTTGTATCCAATCAACCAAAGGAACCTTTGTGAGGTCAAGTACTGATGTTGGATTAGAAGACCTGGCTTACATGATGGGCCTCATGTTGGGCACCAGAAAAAAGGCCTGGATCACCAGTAGCGTTCCAGTTCATCCCAAAGGTGTTCAGTAGGGATGAAGTCAAGTCTTTGTACAGGACACTTGAGTTACTCCAACTGGTCACACCATGTCTTTATGGAGATGGCTTTGTACACAGGGGCACAGTCATGGTGGAACAGAAAAGGGTCTTCACCAAACTGTTATCACAAGGTTGAAAGCAAAGAATTGTCCAAAATGTCTCTATGCCCTGTAGCACTGACAGCAAATTTCAGAAGGAAAGTTCTTAATCTGTAAGGGTGTCCACATACTTTTGGTCATTTAGTGCATCCCATGCAAAACGTCAATGAGGACTATGTAACCATTTACTAAAAAAAGTATGGCTTTCCAAAGAGCAAGTCAAGCCAAAAATTGATGGTTCAGTTAGCAGCGTAGTGAACTTTCACTTGCAGATTTCTAATAAGCTCCAGACTCCCATCCCACCCAATCATAACTTCTAATGGGCTCCAGCCCCCCACCCAATCATGACTTCTAATGGGCTCCAGATCCCCACCCAATTGTGACTTCTGATGGGCTCCAGATCCCCACCAATCATGACTACTGATGGGCTCCAGATCCCCACCAATCATGACTTCTGATGGGCTCCAGACCCCCACCAATCATGACTACTGATGGGCTCCAGATCTCCACCCAATCATGACTTATAATGGGCTCCAGCCCCCCACCCAATCATAACTTCTAATGGGCTCCAGATCCCCACCCCATCATGACTTCTGATGGGCTCCAGATCCCCACCCAATCATGAATTCTAATGGGCTCCAGTCCTCCACCCAATCATGACTACTGATGGGCTCCAGATTCCCACCCAATCATAATTTCTAATGGACTCCAGATTCCCACCTCATCCCACCCAACCATAATTTCTAATGGGCTCCAGACCCCCTCCCCATCCCACCCAATTAGAACTTCTAATGGGCTCCAGACCCCACACCTCATCCCACCCAATCATGACTTATAATGGGCTCCAGATTCCAACCCAATCATAATTTCTAATGGGCTCGAGACCCCCACCTCATCCCAACCAATCATGACTTCTAATCGACTCCAGATCCCCACCCCATCCCACCCAATCGTGGCTTGTAATGGGCTCTAGACCTCCATCCCAACAGGTCCTTCTCCAATCGAATATTTAACCAATGAAAAGGCAGCGAGGACTCCATTATTGGGGTTTCCATAGACTTTCATTTTTATCCATTTTTTTTTGTTGGATGGAGTGGAGATGGATTAGACCCCTTGTCAGGTTTTTTTTTTTTTTTTTGCTGTCTGTGTCCCCGGTAGGGAGATTCCCCTCTCTCTATGTGTCCTGTTTATTGATATTATGGAAAATAAAACCCAAAATGTTATATTTTCCCCAGAACAGGAATAGTGGGGAAATCCTCCAATGGGGACACTAGTTCTGGGATCTTCTCTCACGTCCTGCTTTGGTTATGAGACAGGAAGTGAAGGAAAATCTCCCCAATGGGGATACAGATGGCAAAAAGAAATAAAAAAAATTCTGACAGGAGTTCTAACCCTCCGCCCTTACTCCATCTAAAATGAAAAAAAAAAAAAAAAACAGTTAAACAGTTTTGCCCCTGTAGTTCAGGTTTGGGGGGGGGCAGATTGCAGCACACATGACACGTCTCCTGGGGGACCGGAACCGGTATCTGGTGATTGGGGTCTCTGTGTCCCCGCCTGGGGAGAGATTTTCCCTCTCTGTGTCCCCGCCTGGGGAGAGATTCACCCTCTCTGTGTCCCCGCCTGGGGAGAGATTTTCCCTCTCTGTGTCCCCGCCTGGGGAGAGATTCACCCTCTCTGTGTCCCCGCCTGGGGAGAGATTTTCCCTCTCTGTGTCCCCGCCTGGGGAGAGATTCACCCTCTCTGTGTCCCCGCCGGGGAGAGATTCACCCTCTCTGTGTCCCCGCCGGGGAGAGATTCTCCCTCTCTGTGTCCCCGCCTGGGGAGAGATTCACCCTCTCTGTGTCCCCGCCTGGGGAGAGATTCCCCCTCTCTGTGTCCCCGCCTGGGGAGAGATTCTCCCTCTCTGTGTCCCCGCCTGGGGAGAGATTCTCCCTCTCTGTGTCCCCGCCTGGGGAGAGATTCCCCCTCTCTGTGTCCCCATCGGGGAGATTCCTCCTCTGTGTCCCTGGGGATCCGCAACATAGACGGTCACCCAAATACATCCCACCCCGACCTCCATCATAAATCACTTCATGTGTGGAGAGGCACAGACAGTTGTCACCAGCCAGGGATCTTCCATTGGGGACACTCTCAGTTTGGAGACATTTCCTCCTACATCCTGTTGTGTCACCAGAACAGGAAGTGAGGGGGAATCTCCCTGAGGGGACACAAGGAGATGTATGCGATGTGAGGGGCTCTACACATGGAGAAGAATGTCCTCTTCACCTGATGGGTCCCTCCACCACACCGAGCCCCGCACTCATCTTCCTGCCCGGGGCTGTGAAATGCAAGACTCCGGTGGGTGTAAAAAGATGTCCTCTTGCCGACTTCAGACTGTAGGCTTGCTGTGGCTGAGTGCGGGGTGTACGAAGATGGCCGTGACGAACGTCATTTCCGTTACACGATTTTCACGGGTCGCCCAACCTGACAGAACGCCTGCCTGTTCTCCGCCGCTGCCTGACAACTTCCATCCAATCACAACGCGGAACTCCGCACAGGCACTGAGATAGACACCCCGAAAGGGGGGCCTGCGAGCTACAAGCGGGTCTGGCTGAGGAGTGGAGCTCCGCTTTTGACAGGAAGCGGGGGATGAGGCAATCACGTGATGCGTAGGTCACGTCACGGCCTGAGAGGACCAAGATGGCGGTGTGTGTAGCTGTCATCGCTAAGGAGGTGAGAAGGAAGATGGGGGGACACCAAAACCGACCGGACTTTACTCCACTGCGGGGGTGTCAGTGCTGGCTGTGACTTGTAGTTCATGTATAGACTGTCTGGGGGAGGGAAGGAGGTCTGAAGCCCCCCCTTTCATGTGCATTGATGTCTTCCATCCCCATCACTTTACTGGGTGGAACAAACCATTGGTGGTGTCACAGGGGGTTATTATCCGGGGTTATTCACATACATGGAGAAATCAGCATTTTTTCCTGAAATCTGAGGCCCTGGAGAATAAAACGGTGGGTGCTGCGATGTTTTACATTGCACGGTATTTGCGCAGCCATTTATCAAACGCAAATTTCCAGAAACAAATACACCGTAATGCCGGGCTCAACAAATCCCAGGTCGCCATGGCAACTAGAAATTGCGTCCTATCGCCTGAGCTTTGGTCAGCCGGGCGGGTGCGCTGAAAAAAAAAGGTAAGGCTGTCCAACGCACTCCCACCACACCTGTGATTGGGCCCTGCGAGCCGAGAAAGCTTGGATTAGTAAACAGTCATTGATGACCTCCCCCCATCCATTCACTATTGTCTTGCTTAGTACATAGAACCTCTCTCAGTCTCCAGAATGATCGCACCCCTCCCCTGCAATTACTAGATGTGATTTCCTCTACATGTGTATGTGTGACCAAAGTCCTGCGATCCCGCCCCCGGGTTCTCCTCGTGCGATCCCGCCCCCGGGTTCTCCTCGTGCGATCCCGCCCCCGGGTTCTCCTCGTGCGATCCCGCCCCCGGGTTCTCCTCGTGCGATCCCGCCCCCGGGTTCTCCTCGTGCGATCCCGCCCCCGGGTTCTCCTCGTGCGATCCCGCCCCCAGTCCTCGTGATGTCAGTACAGTGTGGAGTTTTAAGCTGAAATTTGATTTCTCTTTTCAGAATTATCCGTTATACATTCGCAGCATCCCCACCGAGGAGCAGCTGAAGTTCCATTACACGGTGCACACCTCCCTGGATGTGGTGGATGAGAAGATCTCTGCTATGGGGAAAGCTTTGGTGGACCAAAGAGAACTGTACCTGGGACTGCTCTACCCCACCGAGGACTACAAAGTGTATCCTTCACATGGGACTCCTTTCTGAGACACGGCCAGGCTGAATGGATGGGAGAGGAGAGGATATTCATGTGGCCCTGAGGTGCCACCCTCTTCCTGTGGTCATAAGGATAAGTTCTCCCCAGAGTGCTCCCCCCTCGTTGTGGCAGCTCTCTGGGGAGAAGTTCCCCGTACTCCATCTAAAATGGGGGAAAGAAAAACCAGTTAAACAGTTTTGTCCCATAGTTTCAGGGGGGGGACGACATATTGCAGCACACAGGACACGCCTCCTGGAGGTCCGGAGCCTGTGTCTGAGTCCCCGTCGGGGAGGTCCTCCCCCTCTCTGTGTCCTCGCCGGGGAGACTCCGCCTCTCTGTCCCCGCCGGGGAGGTCCCCCCCCTCTCTGTGTCCCCGCTGGGGAGACTCCGCCTCTCTGTGTCCCCGCTGGGGAGACTCCGCCTCTCTGTGTCCCCGCCGGGGAGACTCCACCTCTCTGTGTCCCCGCCGGGGAGATTCCGCCCCTCTGTGTGTCCCCGACGGGGAGATTCCACCCCTCTGTGTGTCCCCGACGGGGAGATTCCACCCCTCTGTGTGTCCCCGCCGGGGAGATTCCACCCCTCTGTGTGTCCCCGACGGGGAGATTCCACCCCTCTGTGTGTCCCCGACGGGGAGATTCCACCCCTCTGTGTGTCCCCGACGGGGAGATTCCACCCCTCTGTGTGTCCCCGACGGGGAGATTCCACCCCTCTGTGTGTCCCCGACGGGGAGATTCCACCCCTCCGTGTGTCCCCGACGGGGAGATTCCACCCCTCCGTGTGTCCCCGCCGGGGAGATTCCACCCCTCCGTGTGTCCCCGCCGGGGAGATTCCACCCCTCCGTGTGTCCCCGCCGGGGAGATTCCACCCCTCTGTGTGTCCCCGCCGGGGAGATTCCACCCCTCTGTGTGTCCCCGCCGGGGGGGATTTCTCCCCTCCCGTGTGTCCCCGCCGGGGAGATTTCTCCCCTCCGTGTGTCCCCGCCGGGGGGGATTTCTCCCCTCCGTGTGTCCCCGCCGGGGGGGATTTCTCCCCTCCGTGTGTCCCCGCCGGGGGGGATTTCTCCCCTCCGTGTGTCCCCGCCGGGGAGATTTCTCCCCTCCGTGTGTCCCCGCCGGGGAGATTTCTCCCCTCTGTGTGTCCCCGCCGGGGAGATTTCTCCCCTCTGTGTGTCCCCGCCGGGGAGATTTCTCCCCTCTGTGTGTCCCCGCCGGGGAGATTTCTCCCCTCTGTGTCCCCGCCGGGGAGATTTCTCCCCTCTGTGTGTCCCCGCCGGGGAGATTTCTCCCCTCTGTGTGTCCCCGCCGGGGAGATTTCTCCCCTCTGTGTGTCCCCGCCGGGGAGATTTCTCCCCTCTGTGTGTCCCCGCCGGGGAGATTTCTCCCCTCTGTGTGTCCCCGCCGGGGAGATTTCTCCCCTCTGTGTGTCCCCGCCGGGGAGATTTCTCCCCTCTCTGTGTCCCCGCCGGGGAGATTTCTCCCCTCTCTGTGTCCCCGCCGGGGAGATTTCTCCCCTCTCTGTGTCCCCGCCGGGGAGATTCCTCCCCTCTCTGTGTCCCCGCCGGGGAGATTCCTCCCTGTCTGTTTCCCCCCCCCACCTGTCTGTGTCCCCACCGGGGAGATTCCGCCCCCCTTGTCCCTGCTGGGGACTTTGAGAACAGAACAGCCGTGCGGGATTCTACATCATACAGACACAGCTCTGTGTATCTAAATGAACTACAAGCCCCAACAAACATCCTTAGCAGCTGTCGGCTTGTAGTTCTCAATGAAGAACCCCTGGCTGAGGCCGTCCTCACTTTCCATACACGGGGTTTTGTATTGTTGTGTAGTCACACGGAGCGGGGACGATCTCTGCCCTTCCCCCGCACTCCCAGCGATTGATAATAGAAGGGAACCCATTGGAGCTTCCAGCAGCACCCATAGTTTTGGCGTTGGTTCAGTGTTGGGTATTCCTGGGTGACGTTCGGTGACTTCTTTCCAAACTGTCCGACTTCTTAACTCTCCTCCAGATACGGCTACGTCACCAACTCGAAAGTTAAATTCGTCATGGTGGTGGATTCTTCTAACACGGCCCTTCGGGACAATGAAATCCGCAGTGTAAGTACAGGACGGTGTGAAGCCTCCTACACACGGTACGATTGTTGGACAACCGAGCGTCTGATTCTTGTCAAAGGGGCGTGTGCCGGGATCTTGTCTTGCATACGAACGCTACACAAATTGTCGTGCCACAAACACGAACGTAGTGAAGTACTACCCTGTTTCCCCAAAATTAAGACCTAGCGTGATTGTTGGTGATGGCTGCAATAAAAGCCCTACCCCCCCCCCCCCAAATAAGCCCTACCCTGAAAATAAGACCTACTAGGGCTTATTTGGGGGGGGGGGGGTAGGGCTTATAGTGCAGCCATCAACGACAATCACGCTAGGTCTTATTTTCGGGGAAACAGGTTAAGAAGAATTTCAGCTCTTGAGCGCCGCCCTTTGCGCCCCTTCTGCTAAATTCGTGTTTGGCGAGCATTGATTCCGAGCATGCGTGTTTTGTACTTTCGGTTTTTGTGTGACGGATTTGTCTACTGACCATCTGAAAATCTGACGTGGAGCCGTGGTCTTTTGACAAAAATTTACCAGCCTGTCATCCAACAGTTTGTTGGCCGAAAATTGGAAAACAATTGTTGAAAGGATAATTGTTTTCCATATTCCTAGGTTACCCATGGTTTTTGCTCCTGAAGAGTGGCTACAAAGGCCCGAAACGCGTAGAGCTCACATCTACCCATAGGCGTACCTTACCTTTTAACTATGTACGAGCGTTCCATTTCCACTCACTGTCCCCCCTTTTTTTTTGCAACCTGTGTATTTGACATTTTAAGTTGTCATATATCTTCTATTTGTCATTTTAGCTATTTAATTGTTCATGCAATGTAAATATAAGTCCTTGTTGGAATGTATATCTTGATGAAATATAGAGTAAGAATAATAGCTAGGTACATTTAAAATCATGTGAATATATGACCATTGTGATTACAATAAAACCTGTTTTCTATCTGATTTTTTGCACCCCCGTGTGCCTCATTCAAAGTCCCGCCCTTTGCTCCTTTTTCTTTGTTATATATTGTACCGGGATGGAGGAGGGGAGTTGAACGCCCCCTATTAAACCTCATTTAAAGTCCCAAATTTTCTGTTCTGTTTTTAAACCAATCAATTGTTGAAAGGAGCGAACGAACGGTAAGAACTTCGGACAACAGCCTGGCAAACGACAATCCCCCTGATGATTTTCATACCGTGTACGAGGCTTAAGGCTGGCTCTCCATACAAAATATATACAGTAAAACCTTGGAGTGTGAGTGTTATTCATTCCGGGAAAACTGCTTGTAATCCAAAACACTCGTATATCAAAGTGAATTTCCCCATAAGAAATAATAGAAACTCAGATGATTCGTTCCGCAACCATTTATTCATAAATCCTTCAGTTTATAGTCCATATAAAAAGATTATAGCGATGTGATTGGTTGTGTGACCATAAAATGTCCGTCTACAAATGGAATCCTCCACAAGGGGATTCGAAGCAAAATCCAGCAGGAGTTCCAGAGTATAAAAGAGAAGAGAGGCGCCTCTAAGTGTAGTAATATGGTTACATTTAATGAAGGTCCAACATTTAGCAACTCAGATGTGTCTGTTTTAATCATCAACCATGTAAGTATACAGACATCCGGGGTAAAGCTGTCCACATAGACCATCCCCCGCACTGCCATTGATGTCATCCCTTCCTCGCTGCGCCCCACGAGCGGTTCAAGCCTCGCTTTCAGATCGCTCTACTGCAGGGGAGTCTTCCCGGTTACTATTGCAGACTGAGAGCGGTGAGGGCTGGCGGTGCGGGGGATGGTCTGTCAGTCTGCAATCGTGACCGGGAAGACTCCCCTGCAGTAGAGCGATCTGATAGCGAGGCTTGAACCGCTTATGGAGCGCAGCATGGAAGGGATGACGTCAATGGCGGTGCGGGGGATGGTCTATGTCAGGGATATGCAATTAGCGGACCTCCAGCTGTTGCAGAACTACAAGTCCCATGAGGCATAGCAAGACTCTGACAGCCACAAGCATGACACCCAGAGGCAGAGGCATGATGGGACTTTTGCAACAGCTGGAGGTCCACTAATTGCATATCCCTGGTCTATGTGGACAGCTTTACCCCGAATGTCTGCATACTTAGATGTGTCTGTTTTAATCATCAACCATGTGAGTTGCTAAATGTTGTACCTTCATTAAATGTAACCAGATTGCTACACTTAGAGGCGCCCTCTCTTTTCTTTTATACTTAGTTGTGACGCTACTTGCATATCGAGTCAAAATGTATTTATAAATTTAGCTGGTCTTGCAAAACGCTCTCAATCCAAGGTTTTACTGCATATAGATTGTAACCCCCCCCCCAACCATATGTAACTGAGGCAGCTGACCACCCAACAGACTGAAACCTTTTTTTTTTTTTTTTTTTGGACTTTTTCAGATGTTCCGCAAACTTCACAACTCCTACACCGATGTGATGTGCAACCCCTTCTATAATCCCGGAGACCCCATCCAGTCACGGTGAGTTTTTATTCACAGGAACAGTTTCCACAATTCAAATTCAAAAAAAGGACTTGTAAGGAACCCGAATCACCAGAACTATAAATCATAAAATACAGAAACTGGTTCTATTCAAGAGATCCACATTAAAAACGTCATTTCAAAAATGTAACCTCAGATCCTCATACAAAATTGTATTTAAATAAAACTTTTTTTTTTTTTTTTTTTTAATTCTGTAGAGATGTGGGAACCTTTTTTTAAAATTGCATTGTATTTAAATTCTGAAAATGTAATTGAGTTGCATGGGATGTGGTAGCGCTATTTAACCCGCTCCTTTTATTAATAGTAAAACATTTGAGCGCTCGTGACCTGCATTTCACCACTTCCCGCCCATAGGCAGTCATACGACGTCCTGGACTTTCAGTGGCGATATCTAAATGACAGGCGCAGCTCCAGGCATCATTCAGATATCATCTCTGCACCGTAAGAACAATCATAGCGGCAGTTCAGCCGCTTGATCATTCTTACAGGCAGTGGCAGGACATCAATCTCCCGGCTCACCCGTGCGATTGGCAAGCCGGAGAACGAATCGGTCGCCACCGAAAGTTGAGTAAAGAGATTTCTGGTGACCAGATGGTCCCCAGTCATCTCTATGACCCTCGGAGGCCTGGATGCAACGTTATGACATCACGTTCGGACCGGCGGAAGTAAACCATGCCAAGGAAACAGCTGGAAAAGCAGAGAGTGTTTGTTTTTTACTTGGTATTTCCAGCCTATAGGAGAGATGTGGGGTGTCTTAGACAACCCACATCTCTCCCTTAAGAGGACCTGTCATGCACTACTCTTATTACAAGGGATGTTTACATTCCTTGTAATAGGAATAAAATTGATAAAAAAAAAAGAGCAAAAAAACACTATTTAAAAGAGAAAGTGTAAAAGTAAAATAAATTTAAAAGCGTGTTAGCGCACAGAAACGAACGCATATACGCAAGTCGCGCCCACATATGTAAACAGCATTCAAATCACACATGTGAGGTATCGCAGCATGTGTAAGAGCCCAAAACCTGCTCTGTAACTCTAAACTGGTAACCTGTAAAAAAAATGTAAAGCGTCGCCTATGGAGATTTTTTTAAGTACCGAAGTTTGGCGCCATTCCACGAGTGGGCGCAATTTTAAAGCGTGACATATTTGGGCATCTATTTGCTCATAACATCATCTTTCACATTATACAACAAATATTGGGATAACTTTTTACTTTTTTTTTTTTTTGAAAAAGTTTGAAAAAATTGCTGCGCAAATACTGTGTGACGTAAAAAGTTGAACGACCACCATTTTATTCCCTAGAGTCTCTTCTAAAAAAAAAAAAAACATATATAGTGTTTGGGGGTTTTGATTAATTTTCTAGCAAAAAAATACAAATTTTAACTTGTAAACAAAAAGTTCCAGAAAAGCCTCGGTATGGAAGTGGTTATCATATGGGTTGGATTACTAAAAGTGGAGTTGGCAAAATCTGGTACAGCTCTGCATAGAAAAAAATCGGCTTCCAGGTTTTATTGTCGAAGCCGATTGGCTACCATGCTCAACTGCACCAGTTTTTTACTCTTTGGTTTTAGTAAATCAACCCCATAGTGTCTGAAGCGACAGCGATTCTACCTTTAGGCTCTTTTTCAGATGGAGCAGAATCTGCATGTTCAGTGGGGAATCTCTCCACTGAGCAGGCGGATGACCAGTCCGTGTCTGCTCCACTATGCAGAGCGGACACAGACAGAGCCTGCTCTCCTCTAGGGGGGTCGTGGGTCGGATGGAAAATGGACTGCATGTCTGTTTCCATCCAATGGTCACCTGACCTGCTGGACGGATGGCAAACGTATCGCCATACGTCTATTAAGCGTATTTTAATCGGAATCGGATGCCCGAGGGGGTCAGTGGACATCCGCCGCCCCATAGAGAACAATGGGTGGTCCGATTGGGTCTGCCTGAAAAACTGACAGGCGTACCCGAACGGTCCACTGGTTCGAAAGGGGCCTACATTCTTCATTTCATTGACAACGCTGACTAAGTATGATAAAATGGTAAGGCTATATTCAATTGTGTTCTATAGAAGAGGCAGATAATCACAATTACAGGAACTTTAAAAACCAAGTTGAAGGTCCACCTTAAGACATTCCCATTTTCTAAAGGTTCTCATGTTATCACTCACTGTCATCCAGTGTAATAAAACATCTCACCAAGGAGCACTAAAGGAATGTTGCTGGACCATAAGTGAGCTTCAGAACTCAAAAGACCTTTCTTGCTGCGGGACATTGGGGGATGGATTATACGTTGCAGACAACAGTAATATTGTATTTGCGGTGTGTAACACATCTCTGGTGTGATGGGGAGGAAATGCTCAGCATAGAAACTCACTGAAAACTGAGCATGTGCAGAGCTGCCAACACTGTTCTGCAAAATCCCTAGCTGAATGGGGGACATGGACAGGAGGGGGAGAGAGAGAGCAGCAGGATCAACCAGGATTTTTGCAGAATACAGAAAAGGAATCTCACAGTGATGAGTATGAACAGCATGGAATACTCCATTTATTTTTTTTTTTTTTTTTTTTTTTTTTTTATGATTTGAGGTTGCTAAATTTTTTGTTTAAAATGGTAAGAGCTGTTATTTACTTTTTTTTATGTTAATGACAACCTTTAAAATAAACAATTTAGAAAATTTCCTTGTCAGGAAAACTTTTGAGAAACCGAAAAGCAGAGGATGCCAAATATTTTAAGATTGCACTCCTAGGGCTTCACACTTCCACCTGCTGCTCTTTCCTATAGACTTCTAGGAGGTTCTGCAGTTTAGGAAAAGCGCACAGAAGATGCAGCAGGTGGAAGTTTTTGGTGCACTTTCTGAAGTTTCAGGACCTCCTAGAAGTCTTTAGGAAAGCACCGATTAGCTGTGATAAAAGCGCAGCGGCCCTTACAGGGTCTCTGATCTGATGAGAATGTGCTCCTGCCTTGTACAGTGGAGGGATTTAGGATCCACAACTTTCCTAAGAACCTACAGGAAGACTAAAAGGGGCATAGTCAGCAGGCAGAACCTGGAGGGGGAGGACAGCAGGCAGGGGGGCTGCTGTATAGAACCTGGATCCTGCAGACTGCGAGGTCCCATTTTAAAAACTAGTCAGTAATGTCAGCTGAACAATTATTAAAGCACACAGGAAGAGTGGCGGATGTTCTGTATCCACTCAGATCCCAAGTACAATGGTGGACTATATATTTTTCCCTCCTTTCTTACATTTGTAACAAGTTGTCTAATAATAATAATAATAATGCATTATTCTGTTTTTATCTTAGGGCTTTTGACAATACGGTCTCCTCCATGATGGTCCCTGCATGCTGAGCAACATTTCAAGATCCTGTATATAAGAGTTGGGGGGAAGGGGGGGGTGGTAATACTCCAGTATGGATGGTGCAGTTGTAGTGTACATAAATTGTGTAAAATAAAGAAAATACTCTTAACTTTAGCATGCACCAGTTTTTGCTTCTAAGAGGTTGAAGTGTATCTAAAGCAGTGGCAGCCCGTGGATTACAGGCGCCGCCACCCCTATCCATACGTCTGACCCCCTGATCTACAGACCCAGACGCATGGATTCCAATGGAGGGGTGTGTGTTTTATTTTTATTTTTTTTTGACGCACGTGATTAGAGTCAGAGGCCCTAATAGGCTTCAAAAAAAGGGTGGGCTCCGGGTACAGCCCACCCAGTTGTGTGACGATTTACGGATATTCATTCGCTATCACCACACTGATCCTCCTCCTCCCTCCCTGGCCAATCAGGAAGACCAGTCACCCGATTGGCTAAAAGGACAGGTGATCCTATTTGACACCTAGCAGGAGAAGAGACGCATGGCGGAAACCGCCATGATCTAAGAGAGGATACAGGAGCCGCTGCCTGACCCACAGCTTGCTGCCCGTCACCCGCTGCCTGACCCACAGCTTGCTGCCCGTCACCCGCAGCCTGACCCGCAGCTTGCTGCCCGTCACCCGCAGCCTGACCCGCAGCTTGCTGCCCGTCACCCGCAGCCTGACCCACAGCTTGCTGCCCGTCACCCACAGCCTGACCCACAGCTTGCTGCCCGTCACCCGCTGCCTGACCCACAGCTTGCTGCCCGTCACCCGCTGCCTGACCCACAGCTTGCTGCCCGTCACCCACAGCCTGACCCACAGCTTGCTGCCCGTCACCCGCAGCCTGACCCACAGCTTGCTGCCCGTCACCCGCAGCCTGACCCACAGCTTGCTGCCTGTCACCTGCTGCATGACCCACAACTCAATGCCAGTCACCTAGATGGGGCAAGTGCCGAACAGACCGGCAGACGGCGGGAAGGTATTGGGTGGCGCTGGTTAAGGGCCGGCCGGGGGGGTGGTTTGCCGCTGCCCCCCCCCCCCAAATAAAAACCCACCAGCCGCAACTGGTCTAAAGTTTTGGCTAGTGGTAAGAAGTTAGAACCCCCATCAGGTTTTATTGCTGTCTGGGTGACCCCTGTCACCGCTATTGGAAGAAGGGGAACTCCACCCTTTTGAATTGTCACCAAAAAACTGGAAGAGTGTGGGAATCTTGCAATGGGGACACTTGTTCTAGTGACAACTTCCTGAAAGGGGCATTGGAGATTTATTTATGTTGGGTTTTGCGGGACAGAAAATGAAGAAAACTCTTAGCAATGGAACACTGATGTCAAATAATAAACCCTGGCAGTGGTTTTAAACTGTTCCCTGCCCCAGGATTAGGCTTCCATTTAAATGAGGGATGGAGATAAATCTTCTGAGATGGGCCGTCTATGAGACAACATGGGATCCACTGAGCTTGGCTGCAAGAACGACAAGCAGAAAGCCATTTCTGAAGAAACGTTACCTCCCATCAGGAGTTTGCTGAAACTGCAGCAAAAAAAAAAAAAAAACTTCTAGCCTTGCACATGTGAGGGGAAAAAAAAAAAAGCCAACACTACTCATCTCCTTAAAGTGTTTGTAACCCTAAAAAGGAAAAAAAAAAAAATGATGGAGCCTGTTCCTTTAAAGCATGTTGTACAGCACAGTGCTTGTGCTATGAAATTTGGCCCTTTGTATAATCTAAAATACCTGCCTGATCCTGGCCCCCCCATAATCTGACCACATTTATCATGGCTGAGCCCTAACACTGGTCAGTTTACTTGCCTCCGTCATCAGCAGCGCGCCTCCGTCCTCTCTCTTCTCCCCCCCTCCCCCGTCACCTCTGATCTGCTCCGCTCCCCAGCTCTCCCCCCTACTCCTATCATAACTGTGTCTGATGCCTACAATCCCCTCTGTTATATTACATGATGTGCCCCACTGTACCTGGGGTTTTTTTTTTCCTTTTTATTATAAATAAGCCGCTATAGCGGCGCTCACATGATCGTCCGCCTCTCTCCTCTTCTCCACCTGGCTTACATCAGCGGAGGATTCTAAGCCCCTCCCCCTGTAGCTGTCAGACCTGGAGAGGAAAATCAGTGAGCGGTCACGTGAGCAGCGTTATAAAATAAGGTATACATCGGCTTGATCCACTGGGGCACATCATTTATTGTAACAGAAGGGATTGTAGGCATAAGACGCAGTGACTTAAAAGAGAAGTAAAGGGGGGAAAAAAAATTTCCCTGATTAATACTTACCTCAGTAGATGCTGCATCTGTCCCCCAGCGCCTCTACACGGAGAACTGAGTGATCGAAAATCACTGATTGCTCGGTTTTCACAGCTACATGAGCAGAGAGCTGCAGACTGTCAGTCACCGCTCTCTGCTCTTCTCCCTCCTCGCTCATTGGAGCGCTGATCTGTGGAGGGGGCGGAGCGGTCGTCTCAGGCTCTCAGTGGCTGGCTAAGATGGGTGCCAGTCTAAGCACCTGGCGGATCCAGACTCCCGTCATCGGGATGACGCGGTGCCTAGTCTGACATTGGCGACGTCAGCTGAGAGCGGGCCGTGACCCACTCTCTGCTGAAAATGGGCCACAGGAGTGCAGAATGAACTGCACTCCTGTGATCCATGGAGAAGTACAGCCAAACCAGCTTTGGCTATACTTCTCCTTTAAAACCATCCCTACTGTGAAGCATGGTGATAGTAGCAGCAGCATTTTCCGGGGATGTCTTTCATTGGTGGGTCCCTGGAAACTGATCAGAATTGAAGATATGAAATAATCAAAATAAAAATAGATAGGACCCACTCTAGGGCAATTCTTAAAAGGGAAAACCATTTAATCCACAAGAAACAGAGACGAGGGTTTACCTTTCAGTAGGGCAACCCAATCATACATCCAAAGCTGTACTTAATAGGTTTACCACAAACCTGAACTGAGAAAATACGTAAGCTACCATTGCTAAACTTTGAAATGCTAGTTGCCTGGTTTCTGAATTGATCTAAAGCAGGGATCTTCAAACTATGACCCTCCAGCTGTTGCGGAACTACAAGTCCCATGAGGCATTATAAAACTCTGACATTCACAGACATGGCTGGGCATGATGGGAATTATAGTTCCTGAACAACTGGAGGGCCATAGTTTGAGAACCCCTGATCTAAAGGCTTCAATACTTTGAGACACTGAGCAGGAACATATGTGCAGATCAGGAATTCTGTCACTAGCTGCACCTAGCCTGGTAAACGACGAGCCGTCCATATCTCTATCAGTACAGGTTTCACTTAAAATCGAAAACCTGAATGTCTTGCAGGAGGCGTAACTAGAACTTTCAGGGCTCCGGTACAAGAAACCATGAAGGGCCCTCCTCGCCCCTGACTGGAGCCGTTCCCACCGATCCCGGGGGCCCTTTACTCCCAGTGCGGGACCTTTTATTACAGTCCCACAGCGGGCTACCGTCTTGGGGGCCCCTACGGTGGCAGAATGCCAGCGTCCAGCCGCAAGTTTGGCTTTTATGACCCTGGTAGTTCCATCAGTGGTGTCAGTTATTTTATATTTAATTATTTTTTTACCATTAATTTTTTGTACAGGTTTTTTTTTTTTTTTTTTTTTTTTTTTTTTTTTTTATTTCTTTAGGACCTCCGTTGGGGGGCTTTGCTGAAATATCTGGGGTCTAAAACACACCCCTGATGTCTCACGTTTGAGAAGTAAGGGACTAAGGACAGATTCATCAGTCCCTTTCTCTGCAGCCTCAGCTGCACAGAATGAATGAAGAGGAATATCTCTGTACAGAGGCTTCCAGTTCATTTATAACCTAAGGCAGTGATGGGGAACCTTGACACCCCAGATGTTTTGGAACTACATTTCCCATGATGCTCAACTACAATGCAGAGTGCATGAGCATCATGGGAAATGTAGTTCCAAAACATCTGGGGTGCCAAGGTTTGCCATCACTGACCTAAGGCATAGTAAACAACATTTACTATGTCCCAGCTATGAATGGGAGGGGGGGGAGAGAAAAAAAAAAAAAAAGCACACAGGCATAGGGAGGTGGCGGGAGCAGTATGTAGAGGAACTAATGCCCTCCATCTCCCTCCTGCAGCTCAATGTTTGCGTGAGGGAGAGGAATAGCATGCATTCAAACGTTACATGGAGGGATTGGTACCTCTATATCAGGGGTCCTCAAACTTTTTAAAAACGGGGCCAGTTCACTGCCCCTCAGACTGTTGGGGGGCCAGATCAACGCAGCCTCGCCAGCGCCCATCAACGCAGCAGAGGTCACCCAGCCCGTGAGTGGAAGCTCAGCAGAGGGATGGTTGCAGCCCACAAGAAGCCTGGGGATTTAGGCAGCTCAGAGAGCCCAGGCCAGGAGATTGGGGTGTGCAGCCAGCGGATCAACACCGCAAGTGAGAGGCCTGGACTGGGTATAAAGCAGGGGATGAAGGATAGCAGGCTATAAGAAGGGAGACTCATCGGCAATCAGAAGCATTAATAGTGCAGGCGGATGGTTGGAGCTCCTGTTACCGTTGGCCGCTGCTCACATCCGGGCACCCACCCCCCACTGCGGGCCGGGTAAATGGCTTTGGCAGGCTGTAGTTTGAGGACCCCTGCTCTACATGCTGCCGCCCTCCTATCATGGTGTACAGGGGGGCTGCACGGGCCCCCTGGAGCATGGGGCCGGGTCACAGGACCCCTATACATACGCCCTTGATGTCTTGGAATGGCCCAAATAAAGCCCATACCATAAATGGACAGAGAATAAAGGCCTAAACTGCTGTTCTCCAATAGGCTCCGTCCAATCTGACAAATCTGACAGACTTCAAGCAACACTGCCAAGAATTAGCAAAATCAATAGGATTCTTTTGGCAATGCTGTTCGAGAAACGCTCCAACAATTGTGAATATTTATGCAACAAATACATGTCCCCCCCCCCCCCCATTAAGGTTCTCTGTTGAATTCAAAGCAAAAAGGGTACCACATCCCATCTATGCTTCTCTAAATGAGGAAAAGAGAAAATTGGACTTTACTGGTACAGAAAAAAAAAAAAAAAAAAAAACACAACAACATACAAGAACTATTAAAATTCACTAGAACTTTATTACATGGGTCATAAAATCCAGTTGTATCAAATTCTATTCTAAATGAGCACAAGCTGTGTTGTGTTAATTCCTCCTTCCACATTAAACATGCCAACACCTGTCCACCACCCTACTGGTGTATTGTAACATACAGAGCATCCGGAAAGTATTCACAGCGCTTACATTTTTCCACATTATGTTATGGCCTTATTCCAAAATGGATTTAATTCATTATTTTTCCCAAATTTCTACAAACAATACCCAATAATGACAACAGGAAAGAAGTTTGAATTATTTTAAAAATTTATTATAAAAAAAAAAAAAAAAAAAAAAAAAAGGAAAAATAAAAAAAACCCATGTACACAAGTATCACAGGCTCCTCCCATGTACACAAGTATCACAGGCTCCTCCCATGTACACAAGTATCACAGGCTCCTCCCATGTACACAAGTATCACAGACTCCTCCCATGTACACAAGTATCACAGGCTCCTCCCATGTACACAAGTATCACAGGCTCCTCCCATGTACATAAGTATCACAGGCTCCTCCCATGTACACAAGTATCACAGACTCCTCCCATGTACACAAGTATCACAGACTCCTCCCATGTACACAAGTATCACAGGCTCCTCCCATGTACATAAGTATCACAGGCTCCTCCCATGTACACAAGTATCACAGGCTCCTCCCATGTACACAAGTATCACAGGCTCCTCCCATGTGCATAAGTATCACAGGCTCCTCCAATGTACATAAGTATCACAGCCTTTGCCATGACACTCAGAATGGAGCTCAGGTGCCTCCTGTTTCCACTGATCATCCTTGAGATGTTTCTACAACTTGATTGGAGTCCACCTGTGGTAAATGCAGGTGATTGGACATGATTTGGAAAGGCACACACCTGTCTATAGAAGGTCCCACAGGTAACAGTGCATGTCAGAGCACAAACCAAGCTGTGAAGTCCAAGGAATTGTCTGTAGACCTCTGAGACAGGATTGTATGGAGGCACAGAAAAATTTCTGCAGCATTGAAGGTCCCAATGAGCATAGTGGCCTCCATTATCTGTAAATGGAAGAAGTTTGGAACCACTAGGACTCTTCCTAGAGCGGGCCGCCCGGCCAAACTGAGCGATCGGGGAGAGAGGCCTTAGTCAGGGAGGTGACCAAGAACCCAATGGTCACTCTGACAGAGCTCCAATGTTTCTCTGTGGAGAGAGGAGAACCTGCCAGAACAACCATCACTGCAGCACTCCACCAATCAGGCCTGTATGGTAGAATGGTCAGACGGAAGACACTCCTCAGTAAGAGGCACATGACAGCCCACCTGGAGTTTGTCAAAAGGCACCTGAAGGACTCTCAGACCATGAGAAACAAAATTCTCTGGTCGGATGAAACAAAGATTGATTTCTTTGGCCTGAATGGCAAGCGTCATGTCTGGAGGAAACCAGGCACCGCTCATCACCTGACCAATACCATCATCCTTACTGTGAAGCATGGTGGTGGCATCATGCTGTGGGGATGTTTTTCAGCGGCAGGAACTGGGAGACTAGTCAGGATCAAGGGAAGGATGAATGCAGTAATGTACAGAGACATCCTTGATGAAAACCTGTTCCAGAGCATTCTGGACCTCAGACTGGGGCGAAGGTTCATCTTCCAACAAGACCACGACCCAAGCACACAGCCAAGATAACAAAGGAGTGGCTACGGGACAACTCTGTGAATGTCCTCGAGTGGCCCAGACTTGAACCCGACTGAACATCTCTGGAGAGATCTGAAAATGGCTGTACACCGACACTCCCCATCCAACCTGATGGAGCTTGAGAGGTCCTACAAAGAAGAAGAATGGGAGAAACTGCCCAAAAATAGGTGTGCCAGGCTTGTAGCATCATACGCAAAGACTTGAGGCTGTAATTTGTGCCAAAAGGAGCTTCACCAAAGTATTGAGCAAAGGCTGTGATACTTATGTACATGGGAGGAGCCTGTGATTCTTATGTACATGGGAGGAGCCTGTGATACTTATGTACATGGGATTTTTCCTAATTTTTTTTTTATTTTTAGTAAATTTGCAAAGATTTTAAACAAACTTCTTTCACGTTGTCATTATGGGGTATTGTTTGTAGAATTTTGAGGAAAATAATGAATTTAATAAATTTTGGAATAAGGCTGTAACATAACAAAATGTGGAAAAAAAAATGAAGCTCTGTGAATGCTTTCCGGATGCACTGTATGTGTATCCTTAATGGTGTGAACCAAATTGGGACATCTCCACTTGGTTCATGGCATTAAAGTGATTGTAAAGGAAATTTTAACACAACACAGCTTGTGCCAATTTAGAATCGAAAATTGGTCCAACTGGATTTTATGACCCATGTAATAACATTGCAGTGAACTTTAAATTGTTCTAGCGCATTTTCTATTGTACCAGTAAAGTCCAATCATTTTCTTTTTTTTTTTACAAGTTCCCAATAGACTAGATGTTTACACTATACAGGAAATCCGAGGTTGAAGTTGCAGTTAGTCTGGGTACAGATGGGCACCCAGCGCCTGTATTGTTGGGAGTGGAGGACCATCTGTGTTCCACCCACCCCTCCAGCAGGGGGCACAAAGAATTTAACAGATGGGTGGAAATACCAGAATTCCAAAGTGAGCTGGAATAACATCTGGGATTATGCTACTTGAGTCCTCAAGACATAGAAGCCTAAAAGGGACCCATTCAACCCAAAAAGCGGATCTTCACTGCAAACCTCCTGTGTTGCAGCTGCAGACCCCCCCCCCCCCCCCCCACACACACACACACACACACACACACACACACACACACACACACACACACACTTTTTCTTACCAGAGCCCATTCCAGCGACGAGCACACCAGCTCCAGCCGCTGTCCTCATTGGATAGATTGATAGCAGCAGGAACCATTGGCTCTCGCTGCTGTCAATCAAATCCAACAACGCAAGAGCCGGGGGGGGGGGGGGGGGGGGGGGGCGAGGGCGGGTCAGAGTCCTACTGTCTGTCAATGGACGCAGCAGCAGGACTCGGGAGCACGCCCACACGAGTGCCCCCATGGAAAGCGGCTTTTCCGTGGGGGCACTCGAGAGGAGGAGCCAGGAGCGCCGCTGGGGGACCCCAGAAAAGGAGGATCGGGGCCTCTCTGTGTATAACCCTTACACAGAGGGAGGAAAGTATAATGATATGTTTGTTATTTATATAAAAAACAAAAAACACACAACGAACCTTTACAATCACTTTAAAGAGCAACTCCACCCATCCATGGCTCTATGCTTTATTTTGTTGAGAAAGCACTTTGAAAAACACCCCCTTAGCATTTCTGGCCATCTTGAGTAAGGGCAGATGATTCATGTAGCATTTGTTTTCCTGCAATCCATCTGCCCTTAGCTCAAGAATGCATGCAGGAGGGTGTGCTTAGCTGAGAAAACCCCTCCTGAAGACTCCTGGGATGTATGACATCACTTGTCTAGGCAAGAAACCAGGAAGTAGGTGAAGAAATGTAATAAAAAAAGTTTAAGTAAACATAATATACATTCCTATCCATACTAGCAGCATGAGGATTAAAAATAAATGAGGATTGTGTTTTTAAAGAGGAACTTCACTCTTCCAATCTTTCATGAGAGAAGTATAGAAACTGCGGTCATTGGTCTCCTGAAAACGCTGGTTGCCTGACTTCGAACAGCACGGATCTGATACACGCATGCTGTAAAGGAGAGCCACAGCTTCTTCATATGCTTGTTCCAGGTGTGACCCAGAAAGCACTGAAGGCAATACCATGAACAAGCACGACAGGCAGATGACCAACATTCTCAAAAGGAGAGGTCGGCAATGGCATCTCCTCCATTTCTATTGGGACAGTAATGGTAATCTGGCCATAAACAATTAAAAAGTAGAACAGAAGCCTAAAAAAAAAAAAAAAAAAAAAAAAAAAAAGGAAGGAGGAAGAAGGTCTTGAAACTTTTTTAATTGTAGAAGAAAACTTTTTTTTTTTTTTTAAACAAACCTGTAGTTTCATTTTCAAACTTTAGTTCTATAAGAGCGAGAAATTCTTGAACATCAAAGTCTGTGCCAAACCAATGACATGATGGCTAATCCAGGTTCTGAATGGCTCCATTCATGTAAACGGCAGGGCTCTAGAAGTTCTGCCCGATCCGGGCGCTGGACAGCCACCATTGCTAGATTTTTGCCTCCACATTGTTCAGCGTTGGTTATTCCACCAACCCGATCTTCCACGTCCTCTAAGAAGGAACAATAATGAAGATATGTATGGGTTACATTGTTTAACAGCATAGAAACATTATTTTCATGATTTCATTGGAGTTGGTGTTATAAGGGAAGTGGAACAATCCTGCTGTTTCCAGCACTGTTGGCCTTCAATGTTGTCATATAGGAGGCACACAGCAAAGCAGGACCCTACTATTATGTTTTTTGAAAACTTTAAACATTTGAAATAAAACAAAAAAACAAAAACCTCCAGCTAAGGACACTCCTACTGTGTGGTCTTCAGTACAAACAATGTGGCCCTACACCACAAATCTGTGCAACTTCAGTAACTTTACTGAAAGCAAGTGGACATGTCCTAAAGTCAAAAAAATCTGAATAGGTTTATACCAGCCTTCCTCAATGTTTTCAACACAGAGAAACTCTTGAAATAACTTTCCGGACTCAGGGATCCCCTGCTAATAATTCCTACATCTACAACTCATGATAAATTACTGTGATGGTCAGTGGGGAAAATGCTCCTTACACTTGTGGTCATTGGGAAGTATTACCCCATTACTGATGGCTAAACAGAGCAATGGTGTCAATAGAAACTTTTGATGGGGAAATTGCTCAATGCTCAAGGAATTCCTAGCAACCTCCAGAGGAGTCCTAGGGATCCATGGAATTATGGTTGAGAAACCCAAAACCTAACACGTAACCCATGGGAGGCTACACTCTCTGCAGAGGACACCAAGCTATGCAGTAGAATAAGGTCCTTACAGGAGGTCTAAAACTTACAAGCCAACCTCAATGCACTGTCTAATTGGGCAACTGTGTGGCAAATGAGGTGTAATGTTGATAAATGTAAAGGTATGCACCTGAGGGCTAAGAATATGCAAGTATCATACATACTAGGAGGAGTACAACTGGGGGAATCCATAGTGGAGAAGGATCTGGGGGTTTTGGTAGATCATAAGCTTAATAGCATTCAATGCCAAGCTGCAGTTTCCAAAGTAAGCAAAGTCCTTTCTTTTATTGAGAGAGACACATCATCCGTACAAATCATTAGTAAGACCTCATCTGTCATTTGCAATTTAGTTTTGGGCACCAAATCACAAAAAGGATAATCAGGGAACTGGAGAAAGTCCAGTTAAGAGCAACAAAAACGGATAAGAGGCATGGAGGAGCGCAGCTATGAGGAAAGATTAGAGGAACTGAATTTATTCTCTCTTGAGAAGAGGAGATTAAGGGGGGATATGATCTCCATGTACAAATACATAGGGGGGATATGATCTCCATGTATAAATATAAAAGGGGTCCATATAGTGAACTTGGTGTTGAGTTATTCACTTTAAGGTTATCAGAGGACAAGGGGGCACTCTTTACATCAGGAGGAAAAGAGATTTAATCTCCAAAATACGAAAATGTGGCATAGACTCTCTTGAGAGCAGATTCTGTCTAGTGCAGTAGATTGCTTTAAGAAAAAAAGACCTGGATCATTTCCTAAATGTACATGATATAACTGGATACTAACATTTATAGGTAAAGTTGATAAAGGAAATACTCGATTGGGGGGGGGGGGGAGGGCGGGGATCAGGAAGGAATGTTTTCCCCTGCTGGAGCAAATTGGATCATGCTTTGCTGGGGTATTTTTCCTTCCTCTGGATCAACTACAGGTATAGGATTGTATATTTTTTTTCCCCTTTTATTGGTTTGACTTGTGTCTATTTTCAATTGGACTAACTATGTACACTATACAGACCCACCTCTGACCTTACCAACACAAAGTGGAAGCCAATAACCTTAATTTTCTTAGCCACAGGCCAAGCAATAGCTAAAGCCTGAAGACAGCCCTCTCTAAAATTCATGGAGGTGAAGCAGTGGACTATGGGTCACGAAAAACTTAATTCTCTACTAAATGATGCTCATCTTACATTTTTGAAAGTATGGTCCCTGTGGTTAGGGTATACTCATCACGATCTGAACCTGGACCATGCTTTACTCTCGCTTTGAGGCATTAAAGGTCCCCATGATGTGGGAGCATCTGGCAGGGCCTTCCAAAACCCTTCCTCTTTTCTTTTACTTAACCTTTTCCTGTACCTCAAATCCCACTCCCCAAGCCGACATAACCCAACCCATTCTTCCACCTGTGCTGTTCCTTCCTCCTCACCCTTCCTAAAACCAGTTAGGATGTCACCAACACTTGATGTGGCACCCCAAATCTTGGTCAGAAAGCCAACACTTGATGTAGCATGCGATATCCTGGTAATAAAGCCAACATTTGATGTAGCCTGCAATATCCTGGTCAGACAGCCAACACTTGATGTCGCTCCCCATATATTGGTCAGTTACATCCAGAGACAGTCAGTCAGTCAGTCATCGGTGTGCTACATTAGCGGCCTCCACACAGATATACTGTTCTACCCACCTTTACTTAATTCTTGAGATCAACCAACCAGCATCTGGTTATATTATGTTCTGTTGAACTTACATAACGGTTTATAGTTGTTGGAATTTTTGTGTTGCACACCTGATATCTTACATGATGTAAAATCAATGTGCTCTACTTTGTATTAAAACCCCTGAAAAACCAATAAAAATGCCTTTGAGGAAAGAAGTGGACAAAGCACACCACAGGCAGTCTTCCTCCGATAGTTTTCACCCCCTAGGGGGTCTCATTCACAAAGACCAAGCCATACGAGATGGTGAAACATGTGAAAGACAGACAGCCTGTGGAGTGCTTTGTCCACTTGTTTTCAGTATAGTTACTGAAGTTGCATGGATCTGCAATGTGTGGCCTGATATGGTTTCTATTGATGCGGCATTTGGGAGAACGACGGGCCTCAAAAGCGGGCATGGCACCGATGGCTGGGTCGACTAGGCTTACTGTTTTGGGACGGGGGGGCAAAGTCCATAGAGGAACACTATGGAATTTAGATGGTTTTAGGTTTATTAAATATACTAGTCTTGTACTGCTGTGTTCCTCCTATATGACTACAGGAACCTGGAGGCCACTGGTGATAGAAATAGTGGGATAATGCAGTTGTCAGGAAATCATATGAGAGTAGAGGAGGAGAGAGTGCTGCTCACAACTGCAAGGCCAATGATTGAACGAAAGCCTGAGTGAGTTAAGACCAACGGTAGTGTGGTTGAATGTTTCCATTGAGTTCACACCCCTTGAAAATTTTCCACATTTTGTCATGTTACAACCAGAAACGTAAATGTATTTTATTGGGATTTTTTGTGATAGACCAACACAAAGTGGCACATAATTGTGAAGTGGAAGGAAAATGATAAATTATACAAATACAATGTGAAAAGTGTGGGGGGGGCATTTGTATGGCGCCCACCGGAGTCAATACTTTGTAGAACCCCCTTTCTCTGCAATTATAGCTGCAAGTCTTTTTGGGGATGTCTCTACCAGCTTTGCACATCTAGAGAGGACATTTTTGCCCATTCTTCTTTGCAAAATATCTTAAGCTCTGTCAGATTGGATGGAAAGCGTCTGAACAGCAATTTTCAAGTCTTGCCACAGATTCTCAAATGGATTTAGGTCTGGACTGGGACTGGGCCATTCTAACATATGAATATGCTTTGATCCAAACCATTCCATTGTAGCTCTGGCTGTATGTTTCGGGTCGTTGTCCTGCTGGAAGGTGAACCTCCGCCCCAGTCTCAAGTCATCCCTACAACATTATGCTGCCACCACCACCATTTTTCTCAGTGGGGATGGTGTGTTCAGGGTGATGTGCAGTGTTAGTTTTCCACCACACGTAGCATTTTGCTTTCAGACCAAAGTTCAATTTTGGTCTCATCTGACCAGATCACCTTCCACATGTTTGCTGTGTCCTCCACATGGCTTCTTGCAAACTGCAAACAGGACTTCTTATGACTTTCTTTCACCAATGTCTTTCTTCTTGTCACTCTTCCATAAAGGGCAGATTTGTGGAGAACACGACTAATAGTTGTCCTGTGGACAGATTCTCCCACCTGAGCTGTGGATCTCTGCAGCTCCTCCAGAGTTACCATGGACCTCTTGGCTCTTCTCTGATGAATGCTCTCCTTGCCCGGCCGGTCAATTTTAGGTGGACGGCCATGTCTTGGTAGGTTTGACCCATTTACTAAATTAGATGACTTCTGAAGGAAATTGGTTCCACTAGACTTTAGTTAGGGTATCAGAGTAAAGGGGGCTGAATACAAATGCCCCCCACACTTTTCAGATATTTGTAAAATTTTGAAAAACCATTTATCATTTTCCTTACACTTCACAATTGTGTGCCACTTTGTGTTGGTCCATCACATAGAATACATATATTTTTATTTGGTTGCAACGTGAAGAAAATGTGGATAATTTTAAAGGGGTACGAATACCTTTTCAAGGCACTGCACAAGGAAAGGTTCTCCCGTTTCAGAAGGAGAACCTGTACTATACTGGTGTGCAGGTGCCATGGCTGCGAGGAAGAGGAAGAGGAGGAGAGTACGGTGTATATTACATCGAATCTTTCCATGGAATACCAATACTGACCTGTATGCCTGTCCTCTGGGCATCTGTCCTCTGGAATACTGCCCTCTGGACATCGGTCCTCTGGATCTCTGTCCCCTGGAAAAGTTTCCTCTGGGTCCCCTGAACCTTCCTCGAAAGTTACCCCTGTCAGTAGTGCTAATTCCTGGAACATTTGTTCTCTTGGGAAGAACCTGATAAGATGGGCAAACAGATTAACTTAATGCATTATATACAAATCTAAAAAACGTCTTGGCAGGCTGATCACATGATGCCCTCCATCCTGGTTTCTCTATAGCCCTGGGCTGCATAACTGATGCCATACTGTAATGTATTGAGTTCATTTTAAGCCAAGCAGCAAAAGTAATATAAAAAAAGACTAGTTGCTTAATAGTAATCCAATAGCCAAGATGGGTATCATTACCCAGTGACAGAGGGATGTCCAGATTCTGGAATGTTTCTAAACAGAGTGCGGACTTTTAACATCTATACAGTGCATCCGGAAAGTATTCACAGTGCTTCACTTTTTCCACATTTTGTTATGTTACAGCCTTATTCCAAAATTGATTAAAGTCATTATTTTCCTCAAAATTCTACTAACAAGCCCCCATAATGACAACGTGAAAGAAGTTTGAACTCTTTGCAAATATATTAAAAAAAAAAAAAAAAAAAAATCCCATGTATATAAGTATCACAGCCTTTCCTCAATACTTTGGTGAAGCTCCTTTGGCACCAATTACAGCCTCAAGTCTTGTTGAGTATGATGCTACAAGCTTGGCACACCTATTTTTGGGCAGTTTCTCCCATTCTTCTTTGCAGGACCTCTCAAGCTCCATCAGGTTGGATGGGGAGCGTCGGTGTACAGCCATTTTCAGGTCTCTCCAGAGATGTTCAATCGGGTTCAAGTCTGGGCTCTGGCTGGACCACTCAAGGACATTCACAGAGTTGTTCCGTAGTCACTCCTTTGTTATCTTGGCTGAGTGCTTAGGGTCGTTGCCCTATTGGAAGATGAACCTTCGCCCCAGTCTGAGGTCCAGATCGCTCTTGAGCAGGTTTTCATCAAGGATGTCTCTGTACATTGCTGCATTCAACTTTCTCTCAATCCTGACTAGTCTCCCAGTTCCTGCTGCTGAAGAACATCCCTACAGCATGATGGTGCCACCATCATGCTTCACTGTAGGGATGGTATTGGTCAGGTGATGAGCGGTGCCTGGTTTCCTCCAGACATGACGCTTGCCATTCAGGCCAAAGAGTTCAATCTTTGTTTCAGCAGACCAGAGAATTTTGTTTCCCATGGTCTGAGAGTCCTTCAGGTGCCTTTTGGCAAACTCCAGGTGGGCTGTCATGTGCCTTTTACTGAAGATTGGCTTCCGTCTGGCCATTCTACCATACAGGCCTGATTGGTGGAGTGCTGCAGAGATGGTTGTTCTTATTGAAGGTTCTCCTCCCTCGCACAGAGAAATGCTGGAGCTCTGTCAGAGTGGCCATCTGGTTCTTGGCCACCTCCCTGACTAAGGCCCTTCTCCCCGATCGCTCAGTTTGGCCGGGACAGCCACCTCTAGGAAGAGGCCTGGTGGTTCCAAACTTCCATTTAAGGATGATGGAGGCCACTGTGCTCATTGGGACCTTTAATGCTGCAGAAATGTTTCTGGACCCTTCCCCTGATCTGTGCCTCCATACAATCCTGTCTCGGTCTACAAACAATTCCTTGGACTTCATGGCTTGATTTGTGCTCCGACATGCACTGTTACCTGTGGGACCTTCTATAGACAGGTGTGTGCCTTTCCAAATCATATCCAATCAACTGAATTTACTACAGGTGGTCTCCAATCAAGTTGTAGAAACAGCTCAAGGATGATCAGTGGAAACAGGAGGCACCTGAACTCAGAGGAGCCTGTGATACTTATGTGCATGGGAGGGAGCCTGTGATACTTATGTGCATGGGAGGGAGCCTGTGATACTTATGTGCATGGGAGGGAGCCTGTGATACTTATGTGCATGGGAGGGAGCCTGTGATACTTATGTGCATGGGGGGGAGCCTGTGATACTTATGTGCATGGGGGGGAGCCTGTGATACTTATGTGCATGGGGGGGAGCCTGTGATACTTATGTGCATGGGGGGGAGCCTGTGATACTTATGTGCATGGGGGGGAGCCTGTGATACTTATGTGCATGGGGGGGAGCCTGTGATACTTATGTGCATGGGGGGGAGCCTGTGATACTTATGTGCATGGGGGGGAGCCTGTGATACTTATGTGCATGGGGGGGAGCCTGTGATACTTATGTGCATGGGGGGGAGCCTGTGATACTTATGTGCATGGGGGGGAGCCTGTGATACTTATGTGCATGGGGGGGAGCCTGTGATACTTATGTGCATGGGGGGGAGCCTGTGATACTTATGTGCATGGGGGGGAGCCTGTGATACTTATGTGCATGGGGGGGAGCCTGTGATACTTATGTGCATGGGGGGGAGCCTGTGATACTTATGTGCATGGGGGGGAGCCTGTGATACTTATGTGCATGGGGGGGAGCCTGTGATACTTATGTGCATGGGGGGGAGCCTGTGATACTTATGTGCATGGGGGGGAGCCTGTGATACTTGTGTGCATGGGGGGGAGCCTGTGATACTTGTGTGCATGGGGGGGAGCCTGTGATACTTGTGTGCATGGGGGGGAGCCTGTGATACTTGTGTGCATGGGGGGGAGCCTGTGATACTTATGTGCATGGGGGGGAGCCTGTGATACTTATGTGCATGGGGGGGAGCCTGTGATACTTATGTGCATGGGGGGAGCCTGTGATACTTATGTGCATGGGATTTTAGTTTTTTTTTTTTTAATACATTTGCAAAGGATTTCAAACTTCTTGTCATTATGGGGCATTTGTAGAATTTTGAGGAAAATAATGAATTTAAATTTTGGAATAAGGCTGCAACATAACAAAATGTGGAAAAAGGAAATACTTTCCGGATGATATATATATTAGATCATTTGTACTGAGGTGAGGAATTGCCAATTATAATACCACAACGTTGTCAGATTAAAAGGACTTTTGTTAGGTTGGGAAAAAACAAAAAACAAAAAAAACAAAAAAAAAAAAAAAAAAAACACCAAAAAACACACCCCACACCCCAATGAACCTTACTGACAGACATATGGAAGACTACATTGGACCCTCAAATTATGGGTCCAGGTGTGACATGCCTTCAGTCATATGGGCTATGGACAGATTCTGAATAGCGTCATCCTTAGATAACTTAACTTTTTAACGCATTTTAATTACATGTACTGTATGCTTTAGACTAGCTGCATGCCAGGAGATTTAAAAAGGATAAGTTCACCTTTTGACAAGAAATATAATAAAAATGCAATTTTTTTTTTTTTACAGGGGGAAAAAAAAAAAAAAGTGCATTTATTATTTTTTATTTTAGGAGCCTGTAGAGCATTGCACCAGTAATCGGCAGATCCCTGATGCCATTCAGGACTCTTGCAGATCTGTCAGCGTATCTGCTTGCTTGTACGGTCAGGCAGATACTTAGTGACAGAAATGGACTACCACAGCATTCATAGCGCCGTGGTAGTTTATGAAGACCTACAACCTGACAGCCCCCCCAAGACTGTTGGTACTGAATATGGGTGTAACATGTTATGAAAGATGAACTTAACACAATTTGGAGGAAAAAAAAAAAAAAAAAGTTAGTATGATGCTAATGCAAAGTCCTCTATATTAAAAAAAAAAAAAAAAAAAAAAAAAGTGAAGGCAGCTATTAAGAGCCTCTTCCCCCAATTTCTGTCAAGATCAATAGCACCATTATCAGCCCGTCCCTGCATGCCAAGGTTCTAGGTGTAACCCTGGAACTATCCTTTCAGCCCCACGTCCAAACACTTTCCAAATCTTGCCGCTTCCACCTCTCCAAAATACGCCCCTTCCTAACCAATGACACCACAAAGCTCCCAATTCACCTCTTACCTCGACTATTGCAACTCCCTCCTCACGGGATCACCTTTACATAGGCTATCCCCCCCTTCAGTCCATCATGAATGCTGCTGCCAGGCTCATCCACCTTACCAACCACTCAGTGTCCGCTAACCCTCTCTGCCAATCCCTCCATTGGCTTCCACTCACCCAACAAATTAAATTCTAACAAAAACTTACAAAGCCATCCACAACTCGGCCCCTAGCTATATCACTAACTTAGTCTCAAAATACCAACCTAATCGTTCCTCCCAAGACCTCCTGCTCTCTAGTTCCCTTGTGACCTCCTCCCATGCTCGCCTCCAGGACTTTTCCAGAGCCTCTCCCATCCTCTGGAACTCCCTTCCCCAATCTGTCCAACTATCTCTTACTTTGCTTGGTTTTAGACAATCCCTGAAAACCCTCCTCTTCAGAGAAGCATATCCAGCCCCCACCTAACAACTGTACTTTTACTTTCTCCATCAGATCATCCCCCAGTTATTACCTTTTGTATCACTTGACCCTCCCTCCTAGATTGTAAGCTCTAATGAGCAGGGCCCTCCGATTCCTCCTGTATTGTATCTGTACTGTCTGCGCTCGTGTTGTGAAGCGCTGTGCAAACTGTTGGCGCTATATAAATCCTGAATATTAATAATAATACAAAAACATACAGATACAACCAAATATTTGTCTGCTACAGAAAGAGGCTGACTGCTTTTTCTAGGACCTACACTTTTCAAATGTGTAGAAATAAATGTAAAGGGTTTATTATATTCAAAGGATAATAGACAGACTGCAGAAAACCTCCTTATAGGAAAAATCAAACCGGTCCCCCTTAACAGCAGACTCTTCATTTTGCATCTCCAAGCGTCTCTCTGGGCACAACTATAGCGCCTTGAAAAAGTATTCATAACCCTTGACATTTTCCACATTTTTTCATGTTATAACAAAAAAAATAAATAAATAAATAATAATTATATTAAAAAAAAAAAAAAAAAATTATTATAATATATATATATATATATATATATATATATATATATATATATATATATATATATATATATATATATATATATATATATATATATATATATATTATAATAATATAATAATATGTTTCAAGGTGTATAAATATTTTTTCAAAGCACTGTACCCATCTCTTTACCTTTCCTGATACACACCCCCTGCATTTACCCAGCTGCACAATAAGTGGTGTCACTTGCATTGTATTTCCAGTGCGGATACCACAAATATATTTAGGGGCACAAAAGGCTGGGGTCAGGGATCTCTTACGCCAAGTGCTCATTTTTCCACATGCATATAGCAACAATGAGCATCAAAACTGGTCTCTTTATAGACTGTGTCAATCGGTATTGACGCTACACAATCAATACCGATTTAGGGTCTACAGAGAAATCAGGATCCCCTCGATTTTAGACTTATTTTGGCCACATGACCTTTTTTGTCATTTAAGAACCAGCCAGAAATGCAAAACGCACCAAAATACATCGCGTTTTGGACACGGTTCGCTTTTCTAAGTGCAGTGAATGAGGACGGTTCATGCCGTCTCCATTCATAAATCATGTGATAAAAATTTAGCTGTAGAATTATTGCAGTTTGATAAATTAGTGCAGGAGTCCAAAAAAGGTCACCTTGATCGTCCGTCCACGGAACACACTTTCATCCAGTTCTGTGGCAGCCTCTACTGAGTGTTGTTCTGTGAATTCAATATATGCATAGCTGGATACGAGACAAAAACAAAAAACAAAAACAAAAAAAAAACAAAAAAATTAAATCACCAACATGAATTCAGTACAATGGAGTTTTAGCCACTATAGGATTGGTTGTTATGTTGTAGTAAATCAGGGGTGTCGCCAAACTTTCTAAAAAAGGGCCAGTTTTCGGTCCTTCAGACTTTAGGGGGGGCCAGACTGTGGCCATTGGAAGTAGAAAAGGCCCCATCAGTGGGGAAAGTTTTTTTGCCCCATTCTTGGTTTCAGTGGGAGTAATTGTGCTCATCCTAGGTGTCACTGGGAGAAATTGTGCCCCATCATTGGTGGAAATAATACCCTAAGGGCCAGATAGAAGCAAGCAAAGAGCTGCAGTTTGGAAACCTCTAATCTAAATGGAAGCAAAAGTTTTAGACACACCACATTAACATGTAACAAATTCAAAACCAGTTGCGGCCCATCCATTAGGGGGCCCCTAATCTACATGCTGGGCGCCGTATGCATAGATTCCAATAGGGGGGGGGTTTGAATGCGATTAGAGCTAGAGGTTCTAATAGGCTGCAAAAAATAAATAAAAAAAAAAAAAAAAAAAAAAAAAAACACACCACACCACACAAGCAGAACCCACACACCAGCCGCCACCGTTCAAAACTTTTTTTTTTTTTAACCAAACCCCTTGGTCTTTCCTTTTGTATCCCAAACTAGGAGCTAGGTAAATACCAGTGGATGCAATCCGTCACCAGCATCTTCTCTCTCATAGGAACATGGTGGAAATTTAGGCAGGTGCCTTTCTCCACTGTAGATGGCGCTCAAATGGAGCGGTACTTCATGGTGGCTGATGTAAAACTTTTTTGGGGGGGGGGGGGGGGGGGTGCTTCAAACAAACCCTCCCAGCTCAGCCCTCCACGGCACAAGCCCCCCCCACCCCAGCCCCTCCGTGGCTTTTTTGGCTTCTCCTCCTTGGCCAACCTGATCCGCCAGAAGACAATAGCAAATATTGATTCGCTATTGGCACAAGTGGGTGTTTTTGGGGCGCAGAGCCCAACCTTTTTTCAAGCCAATTAGAACCTCCGTCTCTAATCACGTGGAAAAAAAAACAAAAAAACCCCCCCCAAAAAAAAAAAAAAACACACACCACACAACACACACAACGTATGAGTCTGACGCCCTGCATGCAAACTAGGGGAGCGGCCGCTCCTGGCAGTACCGCAGCTGGAGAAAAGGCAAGAAACTTGGTGGCCACCTTGGGTCAAACTGTCTTTTCAAATCCCTGCCCACAGGTTTTTGGCATACATTTGCAGAGTGGCTAGTGTAGGGAGAACATACCCGCCTGTCAGGGACTCTGCTATAGGGAGAGGTTTCAGAGGAGTAGGGAATGAGCAGGGCCTACATCAACTCTTCCAGAAGCTCCCTCATGGGTTGGACTGGCCACACTGCAACCCATCTCCTTTGGCAAGCACTGTCTTATGCTCAGGCCTACTACTGCTGACTCTTCGCTGCACTGACTGAGTTCTTTATTAAAACAAAAGATACACTCACATTTCTTGTAAGCATTACGATGCACAATCCGGCGTGACAAACCGGACAATACAGTTTTGGTGCCCCCGATGACGTCAGATGTGATGAAACGTTGGGCGGAGCTCCGTACGCACGCCACCACGCATGCATGGCCATCTTTGATGTTGGAAAGCCTGGTTTGTCTGCGTTTGTCACGCCGGATTGTGCATCTTAATGCTTACAAGACATGCAAGTTCATCTCCTTTTGTTTTAATAAAGACATATGGTTTTTAGCAATACTACACTATTGCGGTGCTTTTGTTTTTATGCGATCTGGACCTGCTCTGGAATGACGACAGTTGGTGCGATTATTCCCAAATGGAAGAAACACAAAATAACTAACCATCTCCGGTCTGGGGCTCCATGCAAGATCTCAGCTCGTGGGGTTTTAATGATCATGAGAATGGTGAATAATTAGCCCAGAACTACATGAGAGAATCTTGTCAATGATCTTAGCTGGGACCATAGTCACCAAGAAAACAATTTGTAACACACTACGCTGTGAAGGACTGAAATCCTGCAGCACCCGCAAGGTCTTCCTGCTCAAGAAAGTACATGTACAGGTCCGTCTGAGATTTGCTAATGAACATCTGAATGATTCAGAGGAGAACTGGGGGAAAGTGTTGTGGTCAGATGAGACCAAAATCGAGCTCTTTGGCATCAACTCGCCATGTTTGGAGGAGGAGGAATGCTGCCTATGACCCCAAGAACATCATCCCCCACCGTCATACATGGGAGGAGGAAACATTACGCTTTGGGGGGGGGGGGTTCTGCTAAGGGGACAGGACAACTTCAACGCATCAAAAAGGGACAATGGACGGAGCCATGTACCATCAAATCTTGGGTGAAAACCTCCTTTCCTCAGCCAGGGCATTGAAAATGGGTCGTGGATGGGTCTTCCAGTATGACAATGACCCAAAAACACACGGCCAAGGCAACAAAGGAGTGGCTCAAGAAGAAGCACATTAAGGTCCTGGAGTGGCCTAGCCAGTTTCCAGGCCTTAATCCCACAGAAAATATCTGGAGGGAGCTGAAGGTTGGTGTTACCAAACGTCAGCCTCGAAACCTTAATGACTTGGAGAGGATCTTTAAATAAGACAAAATCCCTCCTGAGATGTGTGCAAACCTGGTAGCCAACTACAAGAAACATCTGACCTCTGTGCTCGTCAACAAGGGTTTTGCCACCAACTACCAAGTCATGTTTTGTGAAGGTGTCACTGTATATGTATTCCATTACCACTAGAGCTCTGCACTATTTGTCCATTATTCAAAATAATCACAATGCCGCTCAGCTGATCACTGTGAACCAGGAGCTAAATTTACCTAAACAAAAAAGGTAAAAGGGGGGCTGTGAACTGTGTTATAAGGCAGGGTGGTGGACTCGAGACTTCTGATGGTGGAGGGGCTCTTGTCATCTGACGTGAGGGTGGTTGGGATGCTCAAATCAAATGCAGAGGCAATTATTTGACATGATATAGGAGTAGATACATTTATGTACAACTGGCCCTTTGAGGGCAACCATAATGCTGATGCGTCCCACAATGACATTGAGTTTGACACCCCCTAATCTAGTTGCATTTATTCATACATTTAATAAACCCATCCCTACATGTGTTTATTAAATATCTGCTTAGTGTTCAGCTTTACAAAAATCACGGGCAAACGGTGCAAAGCAGATTGTAATCACTTTTTTAAAAGCATCACAAGAAAGCCCACTCTTACCCTTTAGGGTGGCCAGAGTATCGGTCACACAGAATGGTTATTCGGTTGATGGACCCGCATTTGCTGAAGTGAGATTCTAGATCCTGGGCTGTACCTCCATAATCCACCTACAGCAATGAAAAACACAAGTGATAGATCCAGAATTATTTTAGAAGTTTAAATAGATGGGGGGGGGGGGCAAGAGATTCAACCCCATTGTGCAGATTCTTTTTTCGTTAATCGTGGTGGTGCACAAAAAAACACCCAAGGCTCCATGAACACCTGAGCGTTGTCTTGTAATCATGGGCAGAATCACGTGATTCTGCCCGCAATTCCAGAATCTCAGCAAAACACGGGCCACGTATGCAATGCCATTATTTCGAAATGGCACCCCAACAGCTGTGCGATTTTGCGGTGACAAACGTATGAAAATTGTGCAAACAAAAAAATAAATAAATAAAAAAAACACAAACAAAAAAACGTAGGACTTGATGGACTTGTGTCTTTTTCATACTCACCTACTATGTAACTATGTATGAAAATCGTGCAAAAAAAAAAAAAAAAAAAAAGCGCCTGGCTCTGTGCCAAAATTTGATACATGAGCTTTTTTGGTGCATTTTTCGGAGTGCAGGGAGGCCCAGTCAAATGAAGGAAGGGTCTTACGTCCACCCCCCCACCCACAAAAAAAAAAAAAAAAAAAAAAAAAATTATATATTATATATTATATATATTATATATATTATATATATATATATATATATATATATATATATATATATATATATATATATATATATATATATATATATATATATATATATATATATATATATATATATATATATATATATATATATATATATATATATATATATATATATATATTATTATTATTATTATTATTATAAGAAGGACCTTACCCTTAACCCCCCCCCCCCCCCCCCCAGGCCAGAAGGCTCCTGATGGGGTCAAGGCTCAACATGGTCCACCTAGCCAAAAAGGCCTGGTGGACCCCTCTCCTCACGGTCAGCCAAAGGCAACCAACAAGTCAAGTACCACAGTACCAAAGTAAGGGGCTCTCCTAAAGAGAGACCCCCCCCCCCGGTTCAGGGGAGGAAGGGACCTGATGGCCACACATCCTCCCCCTAGACTTCAGGGTGAGCCTGGAGGACCTACACCCTCCATCCTAGTTGGTAACAAAAATGTGCCCCCCAGGACTTAATGAGCCCCCGGAGCTAAAAGGCCTAGCCCATTAGGTGCAGTGCAAAAAAGAAGAAAAAAAGGGAAGCATATATTGCAGTGGACAGGGGATAGCATTGATAACATACAGCCAGTCATTCCTACCAAAAAGGCCAGAATGATGGTGGAGCACCCCAACTGGACACTGATTAGAATAGATACTACAATTGGCCTTAGCCAATAGGCCGATCAGTAATAACCCCACCGTGCATATTTATGATACTGGAAATTGCTCAGGTTACACTTACATTGCCAACATATACAGAGCGTTGATCTGCCTCCCGCTTCTCTTCTGCAGTCACAGGTTGAGGAAGACCTGAAAAACAAAAACACAAATTACAATAGTTATTCTAAGGGATATGGCGGAAGTGTTGTGTTCAGGATTGTCAACCCTAAATGAAGCCCTTAACCCTCATCTCAGCATCTCAGCTTACCCCTAAAATTAACCTCTCTCTAAAAACCCTTACCTTGAAACATAAAGCAAAAAAAAAAACAAAAAAAAAAACCCAACCTCTAGTTCTCGAACCCACACCCATTCCATTTGCAAGCAGTGGTGTCACGTCATTACATGGCACCGCTCTCTAAAGCATTTTTCTGTTCGTCCTTGGCACCCCGCCCAGGGGGGTGGGTCTTCTAACCCACTATCAGCCCAGGGTGTCGATGACACTGGGTGTCATCCATCTTGAAAAACGACTGGCAATGGATCGCAGAGCCCAAGAGTCTGAAGGGACAGCACCAGAGAGGAGGTGAGGATTTCAGCTACAGCCAAAAGCTGCTGGGGAACAATTTTTTGTTCTTAAAGTTCATTCATAATCTCGGGCTCACCTAAACCCTTTGAGTCCATACACACTAGGGGCAGAAAAAAACAAAACAAAAACAAAACAAAAACTAATCAGCTCATAGTGGCTTATACTGCACGTTTATGAACATTTGATTTTATAAGCTTTTTTTTCCCCCCCCCAAAACATTCCCCTCTACTCAGAGGCATAACTAGAACCTTAACCACTTCCATATCGCGCAAATTCCAGCACTCCTCTCCTACATGTAAAAAGCATAATTTTTTTGCTAGAAAATTACTCAGAAGCACACATACACATTATTATATGCAAGAACGATCAAGCCGCTGAATAGCCGATACGATTGTTCTTACGGTGAAGGGAATCGCCGGCTGGAAAAAAAAAAAAAATTATATATATATATATATATCTCTGAATGAATGCTGCACCCATCATTCAGATATCACCACTGAAAGCCCAGGACGGTAGGGAATTGGTTAAGGACCCATCCCTCTGAGCCCTTTCCACTGATCCTGGGGTGGTGGGCCCTTTATTCCCATTGCAGTGCCCTTTATTACAGTGCCACAGCAGGACCCCTTCCTGCCATCTTGGGGCCCCCACTGGTGTTAGTAGGTTTTTAATTTCTAGGAGCCCCAACGTGGACCAGGGGACAGAAGGAGACAAGTAATCTGGATAGAAGGGGCGGCACAGAGGAACCGATGCCCTCCATTTTTCCTCCTGCAGAAGAGGAGGAAGAGGCTTTCAGGGGCTGCAGGAGGAAGAAAGGAGGGCATTGGTTCCTCTATACCCCCCCCCCCCAAATCCAGGTGTACAGGGGAGCTGCACAGACCCCTTCGAGCATGGGGCCAGGTTGCAATTGCGGCCGCTATAGTTACGTCCCTGACTCTGCTCATTTTTCAATGTACATTTGAAAAAAAACGCCAAACTCTCCTAAATGCTCCATTTATAAGCGCTAAGCATTTTTTCTGCCTGAAAGTTTCATTAAGAGAGATCTGACCTGACTTCCTGTCCTGCAGACAATAGTGAAACCAGACAGGAAATGACATTTTATAGTCTTCCCCTAGGCTACATTTTTATTTCTGTTTGTTGCAGTTGGAAGATTCTCCTTCACTTCTTGTCTGGTTAAAATGCAAGCAAGGGAAAAAAAAAAAAAACTTTTCTAACAGAGCCTGGGATAGTTGTAAAAACCAGACAGATTCCAATCCTCCCCACTCTATCCAAAAGCAAAAAAAAAAAAAAAATTATATATAAAGTTGGGCTGGACCTACACTTTAAGCTGATGAATTGCCAGCATGCATTAAAATGAGTTATAAAAACATGTCCTCACTTACCTGTGTTACTGATGGCACAACTCATCTTCAAAAATCACAGCAGAGAACCACTTGTTCTCTTAGCAGCTCTGCTCCGCCCTCTCAGCAGTGACTCATCAGCTCCTCCTACTTCCCCTCCCAGCAGTGACTCATCAGCTCCTCCTACTTCCCCTCCCAGCAGTGACTCATCAGCTCCTCCTACTTCCCCTCCCAGCAGTGACTCATCAGCTCCCCCTACTTCCCCTCCCAGCAGTGACTCATCAGCTCCCCCTACTTCCCCTCCCAGCAGTGACTCGTCAGCCTTCCAGTCTCATGTAAGGAGGAGGGTACCAACTTGTATAATCTTCAGTGCTTCTGTGAAATTGAATTGCTCTACAGTGCCTGCAGCCACAGAAGTGAGAGAGGCCTTTGCTCATTTACTGCTTGTTAAAAGAGAAGTATTTTTTTTTTACCATCATACCTACCTAGGTGGATGCAGCGTCGGTCCGATGCTGTATCTGTACTCTGGCGCCTCTACACTGAAAACCAAGCCACTGAACATCACTGATGGCTCGGTTCTCACATCTCCCCAAGCAGAGAGCTGCTGTCAGTCAGTCATCAGCTCTCTGCTCTGCCTCCCCCCCCCCCGTCACTGGAGCGCCGAGCTATGGAGGGGCGGGGAGCAGGTCGCTGAGAGGCTGAGACGGGTATCAGTCCAGGCACCTGATGGATCCAGACATTGTCGGGATGAGGCGGTGACTGGACTGATATCGGTGATGTCAGCAGAGAGTGGAGTCCAGATCAGCATAGAACACCTTTGCATCAGGGCCGTCTTTAAAGCAGGGCAAAAGGGGAAGCTGCCCTGGGCTCCGTCATTGTTTTGGGGCCCAAAGCAGCTGCCTCATACTTGCCAACTATCCCAGTTTAAATTCCCTTGAAGTTTTAGTCCTGTGCTGTGTCCCGATATCTCAGTGTGAAGTTCTCTTACTAATGCTGCCCAGCTCTGCCCTGTTGTCATGCACAGATGACTCACCTGTGTTTACATGTAAATAACTTGCATTGCCATGTAAATAGCGACAGCATTAATATGTCAATAGCGTTGGACCGTCTACAATATGTAAATAGAGGTGGCATTCATATGTATATCATGCCTCCCTGAGTACAGTCTAGCAACCAATCAGTGAGTAGTACTAAAGTGCAGTAACCTCTAGAAACCAATCAGTGAGCAATATTGATGTACAGTAATCTCTAGCAACCAATTAACAAGCAGAAGTCACGTGTTGTAACCTCTAGCAACTAAATCAGTGATCCATAATGTGTGCTGTGACCTCTAGCAGCCAGTGAGTGGTAATGATATATTGTAACCTCTAGCAACCAATCGCAATCACTGCCTGATCTGATTTAGTAAACTGATTTTGAGTCTAGCTGCTATTGTATGTCTCAGAGCAGGTGGAGCACAAAATTGTATACCCCCCCCCAAGAAAATGTCCGCCCATGGTCCAATCAGTAGTAAAGACGGCCCTGCTTTGCATCCCATATAAGTGTGAAGATCACACTTCGTACAGGTTACGAGGAAGGTCCTTCGAAATGTGTCCTGTGACCCTGGACATCAGTTGGACAACACCATCCACCGGCCACCAGCCACTGACATTTGGGAGTGAGGAAGCCGAGGCACGAGCCAGGCAGTCCAAACAATTCCCCATCCAGGGGGGCAGAGCAATCCAGACTGTCTATTGCAGCCCATCCATCCAGCTGCATGTGTGTGGGATTGGTCGATGCAGCAGACTCCTCCCCCTGTATTCACGTGTCCTTTTATGTATCTTTGTGAGTACAGTGAAAAAGTATTCACACCCCTTGAAATTTTCCACATTTTGTCATGTTACAACCAAAAACGTAAATGTATTTTATTGGGATTTTATGTGATAGACCAACACAAAGTGTCACATAATTGTGAAGTGGAAGGAAAATGATAAACGGTTTTCAAAATGTTTTGCAAATAAATATGTGAAAAGTGTGGGGGGGGGCCATTTGTATTCAGCCCCCTTTACTCTGATACCCAAGTAAAATCTAGTGGAGCCAATTGCCTTCAGAAGTCACCTAAGTAGTAAATAGAGTCCACCTGTGTGTCATTTAATCTCAGTATAAATACAGCTGTTCTGTGAAGCCCTCAGAGGTTTGCTAGAGAACCTTAGTGAACAAACAGCATCATGAAGGCCAAGGAACACACCAGACAGGTCAGGGATAAAGTTGTGGAGAAGTATAAAGCAGGGTTAGGTTATAAAAAAATCTCCCAATCTTTGAACATCTCACGGAGCTCTGTTCAATCCATCATCGGAAAATGGAAAGAGTATGGCACAACTGCAAACCTACCAAGACATGGTCGTCCACCTAAACTGACCGGCCAAGGAGAGCATTCATCAGAGAAGAGCCAAGAGGTCCATGGTAACTCTGGAGGAGCTGCAGAGATCCACAGCTCAGGTGGGAGAATCTGTCCACAGGACAACTATTAGTCGTGTTCTCCACAAATCTGCCCTTTATGGAAGAGTGACAAGAAGAAAGACATTGGTGAAAGAAAGTCATAAGAAGTCCTGTTTGTAGTTTGTGAGAAGCCATGTGGAGGACACAGCAAACATGTGGAAGAAGGTGATCTGGTCACATGAGACCAAAATTCAACTTTTTGGCCTAAAAGCAAAACGCTATGTGTGGGGAAAACTAACACTGCACATCACCCTGAACACACCATCCCCACCGTGAAACATGGTGGTGGCAGCATCATGTGGTGGGGATGCTTTTCTTCTGCAGGGACAGGTCAGAGTTGATGGGAAGATGGATGGAGACAAATACAGGACAATCTTAGAAGAAAACCTGTTAGAGTCTACAAAAGACTTGAGACTGGGGCGGAGGTTCACCTTCCATCAGGACAACGACCCGAAACATCCAGCCAGAGCTACAATGGAATGTTTTAGATCAAAGCATATTCATGTGTTAGAATGGCCCAGTCACAGTCCAGACCTAAATCACATTGAGAATCTGTGGCAAGACATGAAAATTGCTGTTCATCCAATCTGACAGAGCTTGAGATATTTTACAAAGAAGAATGGGCAAAAATGTCCTCTCTAGATGTGCAAAGCTGGTAGAGACATCCCCAAAAAGACTTGTAGAGAAAGGGGGTTCTACAAAGTATTGACTCCGGGGGGCGCCATACAAATCCCCCCCCCCCCCCACACTTTTCACATATTTGTATCATTTATCATTTTCCTTCCACTTCACAATTATGTGACACTTTGTGTTGGTCTATCACATAAAATCCCAATAAAATACATTTACGTTTTTGGTTGTAACATGAGAAAATGTGGAAAATTTCAAGGGCCATGAATACTTTTTCAAGGCACTGTATATACTTACTACACCAGAGTGGCTGCGCTGTCTCTCCTCCCCTTCCTTATTTATGTAGGTAGGTATGCTCATGTGACATGAGCCCTTTAATCACTTTCCGATCAGAATGGACATTGATCATTAGAACATCTATGGATACCTTTAGGCTGCCCATAGAAGGGCGAATGTCTCTCCATGAATGGCAGGCGAAATGGGATCGGCCAGTTGGGTCCAGCATGGTGCGCCCTAGGGGCTTGCCGCAAACTTGCTCCTCCAGCTCGGCGGTGGGTGTAAGGAAGAGACGGTTCTCTACTTTCTGGAAAACAGAGAATGACCAACAGTCTTTTTCCATTAAAAAAAAAAAAAAAGTATATATCTCTACGAGCGCCAATAAGCACATGTAATGCTCAAAAGTTATAGAGGAACTTCACTCTTTCAATGAACATGGACTATTTTCAATCCTTATTCTGCTAGCAGTAGTAAATAAAGTAAATAGGTTATACTTTTCTTTTTTTTTTATACTTTTCTTTTTTATACTGTAAGTTTCCTCAGTTACTTCCTGGTTTCTTGCCTAGGCAAATGAGGTCATACACCCCAGAAGTCTTCTGGGGGGGGGGGGGGGGGGGGGGGAGGGGGGAGGGGTTTTCTTAGATAAGCACACCCTCCTGCATGCCTATACTGAGGCAGATGGATTCCAGGAAGTAAATGCTACATGAATCTGCTCTTACTCAAGATGGCCATGGCCAGAAATGCTGGGGGAGAATTTCTCAAAAGTGATTTCCCAGCAGGAGAACGCACGGAGACATGGATGAATGGAGGAGTTCACTCTGAATATTAAAAATGAAATAAATAGCGTTTTGCTTTGTGGTGCTCAGACACCGTGTGGTTCCACTTTAAGGAGGACTATAGCCATTTACATTGGATAGGGCAGTGAGGATTCAGAACCTGGGGTCAGCTTGATTTTTATGGAAGACGCTGTGACCATCGGTGCGTTTTACCGAAGGGCCGGGTATTAAGCCGAAAAGAGTTTGTGATCTCCCGTGATAGGAGATCATTGGAAGTCGGTAAGTGGAAGTGTGTTTAGTGGTGGAAGTCATCTTTCTCCCATCACATTCTTTGGGTGAATCGTCACATCATTTTTCATCTTACCTTGGATGGACTTTATTGGCGATATTCAGTTTTCACTTCATTCACCAAATTTTCACCTTGTTTACAATCCCATATACACAATCCTTCACCCACAGTTGATCCAGAGGAAGGAGAAAACCCCCAGCAAAGCATGATCCAATTTGCTACAGCAGGAGAAAAAAAAAAAAATTCCTTCCTGATCCCAGAGAGGCAATCGGATTTTCCCTGGAATCCCCTCTGGGGGGAGTCTATTGCACATTTTCACAGCTCTTACTGTGAAGAAACCTTTCCTTATTTGGAGATGAAATCTTTTTTTCCCCTCTAGACGTAAAGAGAGCCCCCTTGTCCTCTGTGTTGAACGTAAAGTGAATAACTCAACATCAAGTTCACTATATGGATCCCTTATGTATTTGTACATGGTGATCATATCCCCACTTAATCTCTTCTTTTTAGGAGTGAATAAATTCAGTTCCTCTAATCTCTCCTCATAGCTGAGCTCCTCCATGCCTCTTATGAGTTTGGTTGCCCTTCTCTGCACTTTCTCCAGTTCCCCGATATCCTTTCTGAGAACTGGAGCCCAAAACTGAACTGCATATTCCAGATGAGGCCTTACTAATGATTTGTACAGATGATCTCTCTCTCTCTGGAGTCCATACCTCTCTTATACTAGAAAGGACTTTGCTCACTTTGAACCCGAAGCTTGACATTGCTTGTTATTATTGAGCTTATGATCTACCAAAACCCCCAGATCCTTCTCCACTATGGATCCCCCCAGATCCTTCTCCACCATTGATCCCCCCAGTACTGTATGTATGATGCATATTCTTAGCCCCCAAGTGCAGAACTTTACATTTAACATTAAACCTCATTTGCCACTTAGTTGCACAATTAGACAGAGCATTGAGGTCGGCTTGTAAATTGGAGACATCCTGTAAGGACGTTATTCCACTGCATCTTTCTTGATCTACCTGACCTTGGCTTGGTATCAAAAGAGCCCAGAATTTTCCACTTCTTAATAAGCGATTAAATAGTACTGCCTATCATATTCAAGGCTTTGGATATCTTTTTATATCCTTTTCCATCTTTGTAAAGTTTCTTTACCTTGTTACGCAGGTCTTTTGACTGTTCTTTTCTACCTCCTCATGGCTCAGTGTCTAGCCTGCTTAGTGCATCCATGTAAGAGCTAACAAACTCATTGATTATTTATACACAGGCACTAATTGTGATTTAAAAAGCCACAAATGTGGGAAATTAACCTTTAATTGCCATTTTAACCTGTGTGTGCCACCTTCTGTGTCTGTACCAAGGCCAAACATTCCAGGGTATGTAAACTTTTTATCAGGGCCATTTGGGCGATTTCTGTTATCATTACGATTTAAAAAGGATCCAAAAAACGACGTGATAATAAATGGCTTCATGTGATCGCTATCCTTAAATAAAAAAGACAGTTTTTTGGCATGATCAGTCATATTTTCAATATTAATGTCAGGGTATGCAAACTTTTGAGCATGGCTGTGTGTGTGTGTGTGTGTGTGTGTGTGTGTGACTATACACACACACACACACACGACACCAATATACAGGAATCTGTTATTAGAAGGACTATAGGAGGTCAGGAATGTCTACCGGTCACGGGACTGTTTGTAGACGTCTCGTCTGTCATCAGATCCTTTAAACGTTCCGTCTCCTCTTCCATCTCCCGCACGCGCATCCGGATAGCCCTCAGCTCCTGGAACACACAAAAGTTGGTCAATCTGATCCGGATTACGGCAACTTCAGATATGATGAACTCACAATGAGCGTCAATGATGGTGAAGGAGAAGCTACAGTTCTACAGGAAACGCAATGAATGAGGTCCAATGTAACCTCAATAGGTCATTTCTTCACTCGGTTACATGTTGGACTTACTCACTGTTGGGACAAGGTCACCCAACGCCCAGGGCAAAGATGCCAAACGGGGCCTCCCCCAAAGATGTATGAGCATTGTGTGTCAGCAGAAATACCCCCCCCCCCAAAAAAAAATAAAAATTATAAAACACACACACACACTTATTTTGTGAGCATCGATCTGCATGTTTACCCCCCCTCCCCCCAGCATAAAATTCCATTTGAAATCCAATAATTGTCCCCAAATTAAAATTCCCCCTCTTCCCAGTACAAATTCCCAACCCAGCATAAATCCTCTTTCTCCATCCTCCCTCCCAGCACAAATCCCTCTTCCTACCAGACCCCTCAAATTCACCCCCAGCACAAAATAATCTCCCCTGACAAATTTCCCCTCCTAGAACAAATCTTGTCCCCTCCACCCCCCACCCCAAATCCCCTTCTCCTGGCACAGATCCCCCTCCCCAATCCCCTTCTCCTGGCACAGATCCCCCTCCCCAATCCCCTTCTCCTGGCACAGATCCCCCTCCCCAATCCCCTTCTCCTGGCACAGATCCCCCTCCCCAATCCCCTTCTCCTGGCACAGATCCCCCTCCCCAATCCCCTTCTCCTGGCACAGATCCCCCTCCCCAATCCCCTTCTCCTGGCACAGAACCCCCTCCCCAATCCCCTCTCCTAGCACAGGTCCCCCTCCCCAATCCCCTCTCCTAGCACAGGTCCCCCTCAAATCCCCTCTCCTAGCACAGGTCCCCCTCCCCAATCCCCCCTCTCCTAGCACAGATTCCCCCTCAAATCCTCCACCACATTTTTCCCCCCTTCCCCAAACCCCTCTGATCACTAATCCACTTCTCCCTTCCCCTACTAGTACAGATACTCTCTTTTTAAGCTCTCCACCCCCATTTTTCTGAACTCTGACAAGCTGTATAAATTCCGGACTTTGAATGATCGCTGAAGAGAGAGCTGCAGATGAACGGGTACTACTTATATAGGAGGATTTGTTTCATATCTCTGTGCATCACCTGAGGCTAGTTACTTCACTGGGCGTGGCCAATGTGTATGCACTGTGGCAAAAACTGGGCGTGGCCAAATTGTTCAAGGGGTGCGACAAAAAAAATAAATAAATTCATTCATACATTCAACAAATATAATAGATACCAAGAATTACTTCCAGGGTGCAAGAGAAGTGGTACTGTGCAGAGTCCATACATACAGAATAAGAATAGATACTGAGAATTACACTCAGTATAAGGAAAGAAGTGGTACTGTGCAGCGTCCAGGCATTCAAAAAATAAAGCAAATACTTAGAATTCCACCAGCCATATAGAAAAAAGGGAGTGGTACTGTGCATCTACAGAATAAGAATCGGTACCGAGAAGTAGTACTGTGCAGCATCCTTATGTATAGAATACAGATACCGAGAAGTGACATTGCTTTGCACAGACTCCCCTGCTGCAGCTCTTTTCATACCCCAGTATGGCAGGATTCTGCCATTTGGCTTTAAAAGGGTTAGCTCACCTTTACCTAAAATCTGCCTACAGGAAAGGGGGGGTTTGGGCACGTTAGATAAAAAACAAACCGTGCAGCTCGGACCAAAGTTGAATAATACCCTTGCTATAGGTGTAGGCCATTTACACACCTCCTGTAGCCTGACTGAAAACTCCCCAGAGATAGTCTCATCCCATCCTGCCTTGTTGCTAGAATATTGCCCAAGAAAAAAAGCCCTCACTATAGGTGTAGGCCATCCAGGAGCCTAACTAGAATACTCCCAGGACGTTGCCAAGTGAGGCCTAGTCATTACTGGTCACCTCCACCATCACAGGAGCGAGCCCTCAGACTCTGAGCTCAGAGCTGCTGCATCAGGGGAGAGAAAGAGCCTGTGAGGGGGACAAATCAGAGAAAGAGCGCTCTCCTGTGATGTTATTTCTGCTCCTCTCCACCATCACAGGAGGGTGCTCTCTCTGATTTATCCCCCTTTATTCCCCTTACAGCCTTACTAGGCTTCACTTGGCAACGTCCTGGGAGTATTTCAGTCATGCTTCATGAGGTGGAATGTAACCCCTGGTAGGATTACACCCTATATTATAGCAAGGAAATTATTCAACTTTAGACCCCTTTCACACTGAAGACGGTTTTCAGGCGTTTTAGCGCTAGAAATACCGCCGGTAAAGTGCCTAAAAACCGCCTCCCATGCCGCCCGAATGTGAAAGCCCGAGTTCTTCCACACTGGGGGTGGTGTGCGTGTGGGACATTAGAAAAAGTCCTGCAAGCAGCACCATTGGATCGAATGGGCAGCACTTCCGAAGCCCCTGAAAAGCTATTCGGAAGCATCTTAACACGGGCGGATTTAACCCTTTCTTCAACCGCTAGCAGGGGCTAAAATTGGCAATAAAACAATGGTAAAGCGTCGATAAAACGAACTGCGCTTTACCGCCAACGCGGTTGCGGCCGCAGTGTGAAAGTAGCCTTAGGCCCCTTTCACACTACTGCGATTGCTCCGCCATTTCAGGGAATGCCCGTGTAACCCGCATCAAAGTTAGACCAAAGTAGTGCAACTTGAAGTCATACTAATATGAATGGTTGTCATTGGACATTATGGGGAACGACTTGTCATGCTACTTTGCAGTCCCAAATCGTGGGACAAGTCATAAGAATGTGAAAGGGGCCTCAGTCAGAGTGGGACAGTTTGTTTTTATCTACAGACCCCCTCCCCCCCAATAGGCAGATTTTTGGTAAAGGGGAACTCGCCCTTCAGTCACATTTGAGGCCTGAGGAGAAAGTTGGATGAGGCCTCACACACGGGTACAACCAACCATCGCCTCCTCATAGATAATACACGTTACCAAAAACACTCACAGGATCGTCCAGGTCCCCCTCGTCGCCATGGTCACCTTCACTAGGCCCCGGCTCCTGTTTGGGAATCTTGTCAGACATCGCCAACCCCACATCCCACTGAGGGGAGAAGCGGCCGCGGTCAGCCCACACTCCGCCACCGCCCGGGTCTGAAAAACACACAAATCACATAATATCCATGACAGAAGTGTTTATAAATGAGAGTATATAGAGCCGGTACAGCGAGCGTTTATCATCTGTCAGTCTGTGTTGAGGGAACGTTGGGGGATGGGCACGCTGCGGTGCCATTTGTTTTGTGTTGTACCCCAACAGACCCGCATCGCAGTGCTGAGTAACCAAAAATGCAGCAGGTACTAATGAACGAGTGTATACACTGTATATACACCTAGACAACACTTTTGTTTTGGGTTCAGTACAGAACGGGGAGAACTTTTCTGCTGCCTGCGTCCCACTATGATGATATCACTTCCTGTCTCAATGACGCAACAAGATGTGAGGGGAAATCTCCAACACGAGGGGAATTCCCATCTATGGGCCCATTTACAATAGTGGCAGGAACTGATGCTCCTCTGAAAAGCAATCCAGTCTCAGATCACTTTTCAGGGGTGTTTGACAGGCAATAAAGAGGCGGTATGTCGCCTTCTCAACCCCAAATTCCACATGACTGCCCCGCGCCCCCCCCCCCCCCAGTTAGGTGCATTGCATGCAGTTGTGGAGCGGCCCTATTCACTTGAATGGGTTACGTTAAGTGAGCAGTAGTGCCCGCCAAATACAACAGGGGGTATCATTTATGCCACAGCCGCAAAGCGTTGCAGGATTTGTACACCCTTGGCCGCTGTCTTTGCAGTTAAAGGGGGAGCGGTGAGGGTTGGTGGGAAAAAAAAAAAAAAAAAAAAAAAAAAAAAAAAAAAGAAGATTCTCAACCACGTGGTTTTACCGCGCCTCCCCCAGTGTACAAGCCCTTAGGGTGCTCAATCTGTGGCCCACTAGCTGCTGCAGAACTACAAGCCCCATCATCATGAAACGTCTAAGAACCGGGTCACACTGATGCGATGTGGGAAAAAACACACAGGAATTGCATCACATGGCACCGCATAGCAATCGCACTGCGGTCATGCGATCAGCTGCGGGTGTCAACAACACCTCAGAACCCAGTGCATTTGTCTGAATCGGATCGAATGCAATCTGATTCTAGTGCAGATGTGATGCGATTTGAGCCATACAGAATGCACCGCACAGAATTGCATGCGATTTGCGGGGCGATTCCTGTTGCGACTCACATGCGATGTGACAGTGCGCACCGGTGGCTAATGGTTATTCCAGCCCTGCGGATACAGTACTGTCAGCGTGCGTTGTCACCCCAGGACAGGAAGTGTGTTCCTGGCAGAATCACCAAATTGAAAGAAAGTCCTAAAGAAGGAAAAACGATTACCGATCTTCTGTTTACATGACGTGGTCGGCTGTCATTGGCCGGGATCGACTCCTTACTCCGATCTGTGATAAGCCGAGTCTCATTGACTCGATCACAGAGCGCACCCCCCCCAGGGGGCACGCAGGCAGCCCATGCGTGGGAGGATGTCACATGACGGCATCCCGCCAATGTAGGTCATTCGACTATAGTGCAGACGTGAGGAGTAAGGATGAGCTCCGGCGTGTTCGCATGGCGCACGTGCCGAGCCCGCCAGGAAGTCGGCACGGCGCAGCGCTAATCACAGGCAGGGAGACATTTCCCGATCTCTGCAGCCGCACATCGGGAAATGTCTCACTGCTTGTGATTAGCGCTGCGCCGTGCCGACTTCCTGGCGGGCTCGGCACGTGCGCCATGCGAACACGCCGGAGCTCATCCCTAGTGAGGAGGTTAGACCTACAAGTGCTTGACTACCTGGGATTTCTTCTCACTTCCTGTTTGGCTATGGAACAGGAAGTGAAGGAAAATCTCCCCAACTGGACACAGATGGCAAAAAAATAAAAGGATAAAAAAAAAAATCTCTGATAGGGATTATAACCTAGTTTTTCCTTTAGATCTACTTTAAAAACAATTAACCCATAAATGTAACATATCACAACTTACTAATCATTATGTGGCGGCTGCATTCCATTTTTTTTTTGGCTTTACCCCCGGTGGTCTGGCCAGTAACACCCCTCCTGTATTAAAATGCCCCCACACTCTGAAGGAGCACAGGAGGCACAGCAGACAGAAGCATTGTCAGCCGGGGGGGGGGGGAGGAAGCGTTAGACGGTTTAGCAGATTTGGATACATTAACAAATGGAAGCCAAACTCCCAACTCACACTTTATAATCAGTTACAGCAAACAGTTTTGTTCCTTTTGGGATAAAGCTTTTACAAAATTGTAGAGCACCCCTGTCAGTAGTAAAATGGTTGGTCTCAACCCTCTAACTGCTACATCTGCAGGACAGCTTTCCCCGTTGAAAAAAAACCCAACAGATCTACCAGACGGATCATCAGATGAAAATAGAAGAAAGAAAACCTAAAAACGAAAAACAAATGCAGCCGTCACATCTAAGACCTGGTAAGCTGCAATATAATAAAGGTTTGCTTTGAGCCCTGGTTCACACGGTTGTGGCCTTGAGATCGTAAAGGCCACAACAGTGTGAAAGTGCAAATCGCACAGCTGCGATTCACACTCACGATTTTAGTACGGCTTGCAAATCTATGCAAGTTGCAATGAAAAAAAAAAAAAAAAAACCCCTTTTACTTTTAAAATGCTGAACATAAACTTTACATCGTGGGACCCGACTGCAACTGTCAATCAACCATTCGGGTGGCGGTGCAGCCCTGTTGATTTCAATGTGCGAGTTTGACAGGCGTCGCCCCGAGTTACAAATGCAGCAGCTGCTAAGTATTGCAGCCACGCCACATGTGCAACCCTGCCTGGTGACATTGGTACAATCCGGTCCGGGCTGGGTGACGGGGGGGGGGGGGCAGTAAAACCATGGCTCAGCCCCTTGTTTTTACCACCAGCCCCCTGGCCGCCCATCGGAAAGAGCCAGGACTGTAGTTTAGGGTGCGCCATGGTCCTTTTTGTTATACAGGATTTATATAGCACCAACAGTTTGGACAGCGTGGCCCTTCAGGGTATTTGGCGGAGCCGCTTACAGAACCCACTTCACCATCAAGACATCCTGAGAAACATCTGCCAATATTGGCGCCGACGCCAAGCTTTCTATACACCGCAAATACATGAAGAGGAAGAAGTGCAATCAGCACGATCGAATGTTACATACATACAAGAAATCAGTTCAAGAAGCAATCTACCTTCGTTTTGTATGAACGGCGGAATATCCGATGATCCCCCTATAATACTCCCCGACGGCATTGGTTTGGTGTTGTGTCTGGACCGTTACCTGCTGGGACCAGGACACTCACACCGGTCGATGGGACCAGGATCCTCTGACCACATGCTGGAGGGGAGACATACTCATTCATCTCCTCTCTTATTGCACAGCTTTTTGTATTTACCCCTTCATTCCCGGCCAGGCACCCATCCCCCAGCACAGGATCCCCCTGCCTGCTACAAACCAGCAGCACAGGGGTTAATGGGAAGCTCACACCTGCCAGATAGAAGCTTCTAATAGGCCAGGTGAAGCCCAGAGAAGAGGGCAGCCAGCCAAGGCTCATGTATGCTCCTATTTATCACCGTCTGCTCCCATAGGGCGGCACAACCAACACCTCCGCCAAACAACCAACCAACCAGCACCGCCACCAACACCTCCACCAGACAGCGCCTTCACCAACCAGCACAGCCACCAACCAACCAGCACCTCCACCAACCAACCATAAATCAACCAGCGTCTCCACCAACCAACCAACCAGCACCACCACCAATCATCCAACACCTCCACCAACCAACACCTCAACCAACCAGCACCTCAACCAACCAGCACCACCACCAAAAATTGCTACCACCAACCAACCGGCACCTCCACCAACCAGCACAGCCACCAACCATTGCTAACACCAACCAACCAGCACAGCCACCAACCATCGCTAACACCAACCAACCATCGCTAACACCAACCAACCAGCACCTCCACCAACCATCGCTACCACCAACCAACCAGCACCTCCACCAACCATCGCTACCACCAACCAACCAGCACCGCCCCCAACCACCAGCACCTCCACCAACCAACACCGCCACCAACCAGCACCTCAACCAACCATTGCTACCACCAACCAACTGGCACCTCCACCAACCAGCACAGCCACCAACCATCGCTACCACCAACCAACCAGCACAACCACCAACCAACACCACCGCCAACCAACCAGCGCTACCACCAACCCGCTATCTAAGAGGGATAGGTGGGCCTCGCAATCTGTTTTTTAATGTAAAGCTGGCCATAATTTATACAATTTTCTTGTGCAATTTCCTTTAGATTTCCCTTCAGCTATATAGTGGGTGGGGCCTGCCTGATTGTCTACAAATTGAGGACCAGTTCACACCACATGCAGTCCCGTGCGTTTTTTTTTTTTCTGCATCAAAAACGCATAGAAAGTTGGTTATAAGGTTTTTAATGGCATAGTTCACATCAGTGCTTGCAGTTCCAGTTCCAGAAAAAAAAAGTAGAACATGCTGCATTTTTCCTGCACTGGACTGTACTGGAACGCCATTAAAAACCATCAAAAACGCACTGAAATATACATGTCCTTATTGAGGTTAAGAAAAAAGAGGGGGGGGGGGAATCTCCCTCCGCTGAGTCTGGCTGCAGCCATTTTAACTGGGGGCAGCTGAAGCTGCAGCCTGTTTACTTCCTGGATATACACAGAGGCACACCTCCAGCCCTGCAGCTCTCATTGGCCCTCCCTTCCTGGCAAACACTCACGAGAGTGAGAGAGGAAAAGCTGTGCATGATGTCATAACCCTAGGTTAATGACCAGACAACTGGACTGCATCAAAACACGCATCAAAAACGTGCATGCAGAAAAGCATCTGGAATGCATCTGGGCTGAGTTTCTATGGTGTGAACTGATCCTCAAAGTGTTTAGTTTTGGTAAATCCAGGACCAGAACAGACTTTTATGCAAATATTCCTATAATCTAATGCAGTGATCTCCAAACTGCAGCCCTTTACTTGCTTTTATCCGGCCCTTGGGCACTTTTTCATCCACTGATACTTGCAGTGGGGCATAATTTCTGCCAGTGATGCCAACAATGGGGCACTATTCCTCCCACTGACACCAATGATGGGGCACTATTCCTCCCACTGACACCAATGATGGGGCACTATTCCTCCCACTGACACCAATGATGGGGCACTATTCCTCCCACTGACACCAATGATGGGGCACTATTCTGACACCAATGATGGGGCACTATTCCTCCCAATGATACCAATGATGGGGCACTATTCCTCCCAATGATACCAATGATGACGCACAATTACTCCCACTGAAACAATCTATGAGGCATTATTCTTTCCCATGGATGTTAGGACCAGGTCTACTCCATATGGCCACAGTCCGGCCCCCCTAAAGTCTAAAGGACAGTAAACTGGCCCTTTCCTTAGAAAGTTTGTAGACCCCTGATTTAACTGCAGCTGCTGAGTGCATATCTAAATCCTTATAACAGAGTATCTCTGCACTGTGTATGTTATTATTTCACATGTACAGTGCCAGATAGCTAGGTCCGTGTTAATGTATGTATGTAGAGGTCACCTTGCTGTATATTAGTAAGTGAACCTCTTTATTGCAATAGAGTTTTTACTCTAAAGGTACTAAATTGCAGAGTAGATGGGCTGACTCTGAGTTCCAGTGCTACACCAAAGTTCTGGCGGTGAGAAGCTTCATTCCAGGCAGGTTGGACAACAGTTGGAGGATCTCCTCATGACTGCAGATCTTGTCTTCGGGTCTCCGACACAGAGACAGATGTATCCCCAGGGGCCCCTGCAACATTCACCCAGAGGTCTCTCTATAAATGACTATAAATACCCGGGTATATGCGGGCAGTTCCACCAGGACTCCTATCGAGCCCTTTGTTGATAATACATTGTTTTGGATAGTACATACAGTACATAAGGTGACCACCACAGGGAGGTTAGCCCACATGCTCTCATCTGTAGCAACGGCACTTTCTTGAAGTCTAACTCTCTATAACACATGTGTCAAAGACAAAGCCCGTAGGCCGAATCCAGCCCTCCAGGCCATTTCATATGGCCCTCACACCAAGGGCTTTTTTCAGCCAGAACATGGTGAAACTCTCTTCTGCCACCTCCTACTCTCGCCCTCTGCTCCCCGCTCACCACTTGTAAATACAGAAGCCTTTTGTGTTTATAAGGACAGCTTTCCTCTCATCGTCTCTCAAAGGTCCCTGCCTGCCCTTCACTCATGGCAGGAGCAAGGGAGATGCAGGCGCAGTGTGGTCATAGGTGGGATGGGACATCACATGGTAGGCTGCACTGTGATCCTCATCTGTTCCCAGGTGCACAGATGCCGACCAGTGAGAGTGGTGCAGTGATCATAGCGAAGGGGGGGGGGGGAGTGAGATGTGGACCACATGTGAAAGAGAGCTGAACTCTGCACACTGTGCATAGCACACCCCTAAACCCTGCTCTCTGTACATAGAGCACTCCTGAACCCTGCACTCTGTGCATAGAGCACTCCTGAACACTGCACTCTGTGCATAAAGCACTCCTGAACACTGCACTCTGTGCATAGAGCACTCCTGAACACTGCACTCTGTACATAGAGCACTCCTGAACCCTGCACTCTGTACATAGAGCACTCCTGAACCCTGCACTGTGTGCATAGCGCACTCCTGAACCCTGCACTCTGTACATAGCGCACCCCAGAAACTGCACTCTGTACATTGCGCACTCGCGAACACTGCTCTCTGTACATAGCGCACTCCTGGACCCTGTGCATGCATAGCAAACTCCTGAACCGTGCACTCTGTACGTAGCGCATCCCTGAACCCTGGACTCTGTGCATAGCACACCCTTGAACCCTGCACTCTGTACATAGTGCATTCCTGAACCGTGGACTCTGTACATAGCGCACTCCTTAACCCTGCACTCTGTATATAGCGCACTCCTGAAGCCTGCACTCTGTATATAGCGTACTCCTGAACCCTGCACTCTGTGCATAGGGCACCCCTGAAACTGTACTCTTTACATAGGGCACCCCTGAAACTGCACTCTGTACACAGGGCACTCCTGCTTTTTGTACATAGCGAACCCTTGGTCCTGTACTCAGTACGTAGCACATCCCTGAACTCTGCACTATGTACGTAGTGCACCCCAGAACTCTGCGCATAGGGCACCCCTAAAACTGCTCTCTGTACATAGCACACTCCTGAATTCTGCACTCTGTGCATAGGGCAGCCCCGAACCCTGCACTCAGTAGGTATCGCACCCCTGAACTCTGTACTATGTACATAGTGCATCCCTGAACTCAGCAAATAATGCACTCATGGTATTTATTGCTCCTTTTAAGATCCTCCCACTGTTTTGCCACACCCACTATTTGATGTGGTTCGGTGGGGGGCGTGGTTGAGTTCCTGCATCTTTTCTCTGAGAAAAAATGCCCTGGATACATTTTTATAATCTTACAGATACAACCGGCCCTTTGCTGGCAACCATAATGCTAATGTGGCCCACAATTAAATTGAGTTTGACACCCTGCTCTGTAACATGCTATTTGGGCTCCCAGTTCCGGTTGGAGAGGGGGACCCTAGTCCAAATTTCTATAAGTTGGAAATATATCTGTCTTAGACTTCTGCATATTCCACCTTGGGCCCCCATATGGTTTTCTGAGTAGGATGTTCTGTGTTACAACATCCTTATTATACTAAGATTGGTGTCTGTGGACCTTGCGGAGTAAGACATTCTGGGTCCAACTGGGGAGTGACGGTGGGGCACCCCTCCAGTTTGATGTGTTTTTTTATGTATGTCATCTAATCCATTGGGTTCTGTCTGTACCTTCTCATTTCCCTTGAAGAGAATATCTCGAAATGCTTTGAAAAATTAGAAATTGTTACCCCAATTGTACTGTGATCACTAGATGTTTTAATAGCTTTGTTTCATTTTTATGGGTTTTTTTGTATCATGTGACAAATAACATTTGTAGTTTACTTATAATCTAGAAAAAGCCCCAATCCAAGATCACTGTTGTGTTGTATGTGACGTTTTCAGGATGTTGGCATTCTGGGATGTGGGTGGAGACACTTATTGATGTCTTATATCGGGTTCTGGTGGGTATTGATAGTAATAGTCATTAGTAAGACAAGACACAGCCTTTGTATTAAACTTTTCTTTATGACACATATACAGATCACAGAACAGACATTGATCTGAATGAATGATTACAGCTGCCACAGATCAGACGTATAACACATTGAGATACTAGCATGCAAAGATACGCAGCTCCGTGTCTGCTGGGGCCATGATGGCCCTGCCTCCCCCAACAGGAACACACCTATCCTTTTCGATTCGGCTAATTCGGCTCCACAGTCTTCTTAAAGCAAGAGTCCCTTCTAGAAGATTGGCTGACCTCTGATGGTTCCCCAACCTCCATAGTACTTATAGGATGTCTGTGATTAGAACAGAATTGCTTATAATAGATAGCAAGGGCATTAATGATTAAGGGAATTGATTAGGACTCAACATTAGGAGTAAATAATAATGACTCATCAATGGAAAACTCCATCCAAAACATGAACTTGTATTCTAAGTGGCTTCTTATAGATTGGTCCATACAGCAATAGACCATCAGCAAGTGGTAAGGTGAAGGAACACATGCTATGACATCGCCAGCACACCATATTCAAAGATGAAGAGGGGGCGTTTATGTGTCACCCATAAGAAGTGACGTGTGGAGGCCATTAGGGACCTCAAGCAGCAGGTCCCTGGTGGCCTCACAGCATCACTTCTTAAATGTCCTCTCTCCATCCATCAATAGAAACTCCATTGTGGATATGTCCCTGCAGTAAGTAATGCCTCTGCCACTCTTAACAGATTGAAATAATGGTGTCATTGGATTCCAGTTCTTTGTTCTATATTGTAGAGAACCAAAGAATCAAGTCACCATCAACTGGCTTTGTATTGGTGGAGGCCCAAGTCACCATCAGTTGACTTTGTATTGGTGGAGGCCCAAGTCACCATCAGTTGACTTTGTATTGGTGGAGGCCCAAGTCACCATCAGTTGACTTTGTATTGTGGAGGCCCAAGTCACCATCAGTTGACTTTGTATTGGTGGAGGCCCAAGTCACCATCAGTTGGCTTTGTATTGGTAGAGACCGTTGGGTGGTTCTGAAAAATCTGGTGCTGATAGAGAATGCAATATATAAGAAGGTAGTGTGACACAACTTTACAGCAGCCACAGAAAACTAAAATATCACAGATGCCAAAAAAAAATATCGGTCCATAGTTTGGAACAGGGTTTCTCAACCAATGTTCAGTGGATTCTCAGGGTTCCTCCAGAGGTTGCTAGGGGTTCCCTGAGCAATGAGCAATTTCTGCCTCTCAGATAAGTTCCCATGGACACCATTTATCTTTTTAGCTATCTGTAAGGGGGCAATTCTTCCGAATGACCACAAGTGTAAGGACCATTCTTCCCACTGACCATTACACTAATGTATTATGATTTGTATATTTACATTTTACATTACACTAATGCATTATGATTCCCTGTGACCTGGAAAGTTATTTCAAGGGTTCCGCTGTGCTGAAAAGGTGGAGAAAGGCTGGTCTACTAAGTCCAAAACTAAAAAACAAACAAAAAAAAGTTTGGCCAGAATCAGACATTGACTAAAAAGGATAACGAACACCCACAAGTATAAAACTCACTACACATATTACAATCTGCTGTAGATCTACCAACTATAATGTAGTGCAAGGGCTAGCCCGATTGGATACAAATGATATGGATGATATGGTAGATACTAGTATTAGATGGAATTAGATAGTACAGTCAGACTGTAGGGTAAATGATGAATTTAGGGTGTTTGAAAATCTCTGCAGCCAATACCCAATCCTAACGATCCTATTATTGCATGTGTATAACATAGTAACTTTGGTTAAAAACCATGGTGGGTCTTGATAATAATTACAGAACCTAATAGGTCAGATAGATTTTACAAACTGTGTTGTTCTCAACCATCTGTCGCCTTCGTAACCTGTTACTCCACTCAATATTGCTATTTGACTTTTTTGCATTTGTGTGGTGTATTCTGGTATATCTCAAGAAATTCAAGGACAACCTTTTATCTACTGGAATTCTCATTACTTCCCTACTAACAGCCAACACAGAACAAGATAACATGGTCATGATTTTCTGATGTTTCTTCTATGCTGTAGACCAGCCTTTCACATCCTGGGTTCCTCCAGAGGTTGCTAGGGGTTTCTTGAGCAATGAGCAACCTCTGCCTCTCAGATGGGTAACCAATGACACCAATGATCCTTTTAGCTATCTATAAGTGGGGGATTCTTCCTCCTGTCCCTAAATGTAAGGAGCATTCTCCCTGTAGACCATCACATTAATGTACTCTAAACTGTAGATATAGTAATTATCAACAGGGCTTTCCCCCGAAACCAGAAAGTAATTTAAGGGTTCTTCCATGTTAAAAAGGTTGAGAAAGGCTAATGTAAACAATAGAATTTGGAGAGACCAGATGAGAGGGGGGTGACACCTTCATTACGGCCTTGTGGGAGGGCAGCGGCATGAACTACTACAGAGATACTTGAAAGGGACCCAACTCACCTGAGCCCACTTAAAACAGATACATTTGTTTTGGATGGAGTTCACCTTTAATGGAAACTTGTCGGGACAGGAAAAAGGTTGCTGCCATTATTAACATATTTTCTAAGGTGGAAGCTTCAGAGATGTCACCCTTAGCTTTTCTGTACTTCTTTGCGAGTCATTGACCTGGATAAGTTGCTTCTCTACCTGCTTTTTTCAGTGTACCTGTTCCAGTAACTTATAGGTAGTGAAGCAAGGAAAGTCTGACAGCCCTGAATCCTTGCACCTTGTCTACACTATATGGGCAAAGGTTTGTGGACTCCTGATGAAACTGTTGGCCAGTCCATTCCAAAACCATTGGCATTAATATGGATTTACCCTCCCCCTAATCCCTTTCCATAACAACTACACTCTTCTGGGAAGGCCTTCTACAAGATGTTGGAGTGTGTCTGTGGGAAGTTGTGCCCATTCAGCCAAAAGATCATTTGTGAGATCAGGTATTGATGTTGGATGAGAAGACCGGGCTTACATGTTGGGTCTCACGTTGGGCGCCACAAAAAGGACCTCGCTTCCAAGTGGTATTCCAATTCATCCCAAAAAGTGTTCAGTAGGGTTGAGGTCAGGGCTCTTTGCAGGCCACTTGAGTTCTTCACACCAAGTTCATCAAACCATGTCTTTATGGATTTGGTTCACCCGGATTCGACTTAGCCGTAGAGCTACCTCTATGAATAAGCCCAAACATTTGTGAGATCAGGTATTGATGTTGGATGAGAAGATCTGTCTCACTGCTGGCATTCTAGTTCATCCCAAAGATGTTCAGCAGGGCTGAGTTCGGGGCTCTGTATAGGCTACTCGTGTTCCTCCACACCAAACTCCTCAAACCATGTCTTTATGGATTGGGTTCACGCGGATTGGGCTTAGTCATAGAGCTACCTCTATGAATAAGCCTAATCATTTGTGAGAGCAGGTATTGATGTCAGATGAGAAGACCTGGCTCACAACTGGCATTCTAGTTCATCCCAAAGATGCTCAGTTGGGTTGAGGTCAGGGCTCTTTGTAGGCCACTCATGTTCCTCCACACCTAACTCATCAAACTATGTCTTTATGGATATTTGAGAGGTGTCCACATCCCTTTGCCCATACAGTGTACCTTAACTAAGGGCATGTGTATGCCATATATAAAGCAACATTGTGGTTCTAAGACTGTATCTTCTAATTGAAGTCCATCACAGTGGCCTAGGTACCTTCTGATAGCGGGGAGAACATTAAACAACCAAAAGATATGAACAATTACCATTTAGACTCCCAACGTTCAGGACTTTGAAAACTACAAGACTGCTGCTTTTTTTTCTCCAACATTACAATAGAACGAGGACAGAGAAAAAGGACTGATGCAATTTGGCAGTGTGACACAAGAAAACGCCATATTGTAACTCTCCATGATGCCACCGAAATCTACATCTGTATTGGTTTATGGAGGCCTCTGCAGATCTAAAAATGAGCTGTCATCTTTAAAGCTTCGACCTCTAAGGGGCCTCCAGCTGTGAGGTCCCTGTTCACTAATCCTTGGGACTGAGGATGATATATTTAAAGCTGCTTTTTTTTTTTTTTTTTCAAAGTAAAAAGTCTAGGACAGAGGTTCCCGGGGACTGTCCAATGTCCTTCTCCCACGATGACAATTTGGTATAAACGCGAAGCTTAGATGGCCTTTTTTTTTTTTTTTTTGCAGTTCCATACAGGGCTGTGAACTTAAGAGGTAGTGCAAGAGAGTCTTCGAAGGGCAGTAATCCATGCTGTGATCAAACGTCCAAAAAAACTCCTCCAATCCTGCTCTAAATAAGCGGGGAAGAGAGTGAATTTCATGATTTGATATCTTTAGGACTTGGCAAAACGATAGGAACAGGGGACCAGCCTGCATGGATACCGCAAACGTGAGGGGGGGGGGGGGGGTAAAAAATAACAGTGTACACAGCAACAGAGAGACAATTGTATGCTACAAAGATGGATGCCACCTTAACAGCAATGGAGGTTACAGAGCGTCAAAACGTACAATAGCAGAAGAAATCAGAGAAGTATTAAAGACACGGCAGGTTTGTCTCTTTATACACACACCAAATATTTTATATATTAACTTTCTTTTTTTTTTTTCTTTTTTTTTTAACATAAGATGTATAAAAATAAATTTTCCTTCGTATCTGACTACAGCGATGAAGCAGATGAACAAAAATGGACGACGGACTGATAATAATAATCCGATTCTAGCGGTTTTTAATATGCTGCATGATTTTTTTTTCTTTTTTTTTTTTTTTTTAAAGTACAAATAAATATGGTGCAACTTAATAATTGTACGCCTATCATTTACAGGAAAAGCCGAATAATGCCTCAGCATATGGAGCGGCTGCTGAACAGGTACAATTTTATGGGTTTTTTTCGCTTTTTTTTTTTTTCTGTTTATTGGCCAGCAGGGGTCGCTAAAGTGGTTCAAACTCCATTGGTGGGCGTGGCCAATAGCAACCAATCGGTTGTTAGCTTTCTTTTTTTTAATCAGAAAAAGAAGGACAAATGTGGGTGGGGCAGGTTGGTTCGGGCGATACTGCAGTGGCTCTTTGCACTCGGGGGGGTAACTAAATGACCGACTTAAAGGGTCACTCCATCTAAAATGGGTTTTTCAGATTCAGGATTATTCTGGGGAGTTGAATCACTAAACCCCTTTTTAAAGGATCTCTCTGGTTTCACTCTTAAAGTGGCTGTAAACCCTTCCATATACCCAATGAAGTGACTGACCTCAGGTGATACACAGAGCTAAAATAAATCCTCCTTCATAAGTTGTACCTGTTTATCTGCAGCTTTTTCTCCTCTACATCAGTTCAGACTGCAGAATTTATATGGCTGTCAGAAAGCAGGGGGCAGGGAACTGAAAAATGTGCGAAAAAGTCGTTTCTTCACACTTTTGAGGTGACCAAAAAATCCCCAAATTACGGGCCTTTCCACCCAGTTTCACACTTCTCTTGCTTCCCGCTAAGCTGTCTCTTATAACAGGTACTATTTCTCTCTTGATGGCTATTTCCATGGTGCAGCTGCCAAGACTCCTCCTTCCAGTTCTGTGATTGGCTGACCGATTACTGGGATGAGCCAATGTAGCCAATCACAAAGCTGCGAGGAGGAGAACAGTTGGGCATTATTGCCCCATGGAAACAGTTGCCCTTTCTGCAGTCACTTGATGTGACTGCCATTGGGCCAACCCAACCAGTGTTTCCGGAACAGCAAATTAAAATGTAAATACCATATTTGTAAAGATGAGTCTAGAAATGTTCTATGGTCAATGGTGCTTTTGGTGTATCTCCAGGTTTTGCCATTAGTTATGACAATTCCAAAAGAATACCTAAGCAAAGTGTAGAAGGTTGAGAGCGACCAGGTTTGCGCAAGTCCAGTAAAAGTTTTTTATTCTTGGTAAATAGTCAGAAGATAAACCCAACACGTATCATCAGGAGAATCAAGATGGCACAAAATCATATAGAGATTTGTAATATGATTGGTCAGAAGATAAGCCCCACAGGTCTCTTGGGTTCAAGGTTCCCCTTCTTCAGGAGTATCAAGAAAGTACAAACTCATATATAGAGATTTGTGATATAAATTGTCATAAGATAAGCCCAACAGGTCTCTTGGGTTCAAGGTTCCCCTTCTTCAGGATTATCAAGAAGGCACAAACTCATATACAGAGATTTGTGATATAAATTGTCATAAGATAAGCCCAACAGGTCTCTTGGGTTCAAGGTTCCCCTTCTTCAAGATTATCAAGATGGTACAAACCCAATATATAGAGATTTGTGATATAAATTGTCATAAGATAAGCCCAACAGGTCTCTTGGGTTCAAGGTTCCCCTCCTTCAGGAGAATCAAGATGGTACAAACTCATATAGAGATTTGTAATATAAATTGTCATAAGATAAGCCCAACAGGTCTCTTGGGTTCAAGGTTCCCCATCTTCAGGAGAATCAAGATGGTACAAAATCTTATAGAGATTTGTGATATAAATGGTCAGAGGATAACCCCAACACTTCGCTTGGGTTCAAGGTTCCCCTTCTTCAGGAGAATCAAGATGGTACAAACTCATATAGAGATTTGCAATTCTAGTACACCATAGATATTCTGTTATGATTTTGTGTCATCTTGTTTCTCTTGATGAAGGGGAACCTTGAACCTCCGAAACGTCTTGGCTTTGTCTTCTTCTATTAAGATGAATAAACATTTACTGGACTTACACTAACCTGCGGAGATCTTATCTTTTTACACTTTGCTTAGAATTTCCCCAGGATACCCGCGTAGAGTTTCCTCTCATGAGCTGGAGATCAAAAATGATTTTCCCATTGGGATCCGGCGCTCCCAACACTCGTTTTGCGAAAGAACAACTATGGCTTGGTAGGCAGCCATTTTGGGGGAAAGTTTGGTACAACCTGTAAGAATGCAAGATGTCAATTTACTGGCAACCAGTCATTTGGCCAGAGCCCCTTGTGATGGATGTTCATGAGACCGGAATAAACTATGGGGACAGGCTCTTCCAATGTCTACTTTCATTTTAAGTGGTTTGAACCTCAAAATGGCTACTGTGGGTAGGAGACAGGGGCTTTCTAAATATCTAATTTAATCTAATCTATTTAATCTAATCTACTTTTGGGTCGCTGGTGCTTATTTGCTTCTTTTAGGTATTTCTTGCATCGGGAGAAGTGATATGAAGCAAAATTCGAGGGGGCTACTCCTTAATTTTGGAGGCAAGCGGGGAAGGGTTGGAACATCTATCAGCACTGAAGTCTTTGTCCCCACTGGGGAGATTCCCCCCCACTTCCTGTCTCAGGGAACACAGACAACAGCCAAACGCTATTTGTGGTAGTTATTGTCTTTGCCCCAGGTGGGGAGGTTTCCTTTTTTTTACCTGTCCCAGTGATGGTGCTCAGGAAGTGGGGGGAGATATCTCCACCAACAGCAATAGGAACCTCAGACAGGCTGTAGGACTTCCTCAAAAACAAAAGAAAGTCTACCCGTTTAACGAATCACCCAAAAAGCAAAGGTGCCTTTTTAGCACGTGGGATCTCTTGATGTAAGGGGTCTGAAAAAAAGAAGTGTCTTCCTTAGTAACCAATCGTTGTGCGTTAATGGATTACAAGGTACTACGTGCGTTTCCACTGATTTAGAGTAGCATCCTAGAGCACACATGACAATAACTACCAGTGCACCTGCACCACATCGCAGCACAATGCATGGCTGGGTTGCCAAAACCTGCATTAACAAAGATGTGAATGCAGGTGAAACAGCGCTGAACCCCCCCCCCCCCCCCCCCAATCTATCCACAACTCCTGGTACCGGGTGCGTCATGCAAAGAGGTTTCTGATAACCTTATGCACTATACAGTCCACAGGAAAGAGTCGGCAAAGAGCCAGAACTCTGCTCAGCTTGAGAGTACAGGTGATTAAAAAAAATCCAACGCGTTTCATTATTTAGGCCTGATGGCCAAAACACGTTGGATTTTTATATAAGCCGTACGCCACTCTTTTGTAATAAAGGATAACCATTTTCGGTGATTTACCAGAGTGCCAGCTCTTTCCTGTGGTCTGTATGGCAATGCACCTGCTGTATGTGTGGTGCGGTCCGTGCCATTCATTGTGAATTACTCCCCAATGCACTGTACAGTTTTTCAAGGAATGGACTCATCTAAAAAAACACAATTTTCAATGAATAGGTTCATGTAATAAATGGGCTAATGTAATAAACAGGCTCTTCAATGAATAGGCTCATGTAATGAATGGGTTCATGTAATAAATGGGTTCATGTAATAAATGGGTTCATGTAATGATTAGGCTCATCTAATAAATGGGCTCATCTAATAAATGGGCTCATGTAATAAATAGGTTCATGTAATAAATGGGCTCATGTAATAAATGGGCTCATCTAATAAATGGGCTAATTTAAAGAATGGGTTCATCTAATGAATGGGCTCAGGTATTAAAAAAACTCATGTAATAAATGAGCTCATTTAATGAATGGGCTCATCTAATAAATAGGTTCATTTAATGGATTGGCTCATCTAATGAATAAGCTATTAGGTAAGAAAGTGTCTGAAGGTAGAACTGTATTATGCATGGCAACTCTTCACATTTTCCGTCTACAGTGCAAAGAGCATGGCACAAAGTAACCAAGAGCAACCAATCAGCTCTCAAGTCTTAGAGGGGGGGCAGGCTAAAACACGTGGTGTATGATTGGTTGCTATAGCTCACTGTACATCTCAGCCTATTGCATTCTATTACTACAAAACACCATAAGAGTTTAATTTTCACATTTCTGCCATCGTTCCTCTCTGCGTGGCGCTAACTCTTTCCTGCCCTACCCCCATTTTATTTTCAAGGGTTGTTTTGCGTCAACATAAATTTGCAGCTTACCCCCCCCCCCCGCCCCCCTCCCCCCTTCCATCAGTAGCCTTGCACTTTTCATATTGCACTCGTGTCCCCTACACGGGAATTCTTCATTTTGCTTTTTATAAATAGAAAATAAAAAAAAACAAACAAACTGTACAATCTTGCCAAACGTGGGCTGAAGTCTGTGTTCCAGGCGGAGCCCTAGATTCACCTCCCACCAGTCCCCGCCCACCAAAGGGGCGTGTTGTCCATGACTGTCCATTAAATAATGATATTTGGGGTATTTCTGGCAGGCCTCGTCAGGGGGGGGCCAGCAGAGGTTGGTTGGAGTGGAGACACCTATACACAAAAAGTCATCGTCTGTCTGAAACGGGACAGGAGCCGTATCTCTGGTGGCCTTTTAATTCCCTCGCACACAATCCAAGAACTGGACGAGGGGTGTCGGGGGTGGGTCCTGAACAACCGAGCAACGCGAGAGGCGTCTGCTACAGGAGAGGTAGGTAGGAGGAGATCGATCGGGAAGTGCAGCACTGGTTGGTGCCTCTTTGGAGCACTTCTTCTTCTTCTTCTTCTTTAGCATTGGTTAGAATAAAGGTGTCCTTCCTCTTGCTGAGCACCCAGCAGAAACTCCCAGAATCCTTTGGAGTTTCCTGTTTTTTTTTTTTTTTTTAATTCCAGGAAGCTCCCTCCCACTCCTCCCGCCATGACGGACCGGGCTTTGGCAGGGCTGGCAAAAAAAAAAAGAAAAGTTTGGGTTTCGTTATTTTTGGATTTCTCTTTAAGAGGTGTTCTTGGTGTTGGACATTTCTTGGCTGTCTAGCAAGGTAGTTTAATTTGTATATCTGGTTTATGTTTTTTTTTTTTTTTTTTTTTGGATTTCAATTTCATTTAAAGCCAAAGATTTGAAAGCAGTTCTTTAAAAAAAAAAACAAAACATCCCCAATCCGCGATCTTCTTCATCCCCCTCCTAGGGATATTCATTCCAATATTAGGAGGCAAGACGGGGCCTTTTGTGATATTTAGCTTCATACGGGCCAAAACCAAACCACACTGACATGCAGGTCCTAGCCCCGCCCAGAAAGAGACACGAGAGAGGGGGAGGGGGGGTAGGTAAAGTCTTGACGGACACAACATTTTACCAGCAGCAAGGCTGACCAGTGCAGGTCGCTGTGTGTCGCAGTGGTTGGTTTCCATCCTCCTATTATTATTATTATTATTAATTCGCGGGGAGGTCTCAGTTTAGCGCGAGGCTGTATCTAACAGAAGAGGTGTGGCGGGAGTCCCGGATCTAGAGGCGGAGCTGCTTGCGGTGGGGCTGGCTGCGGGTGTGGCAGGGGTGGTTGATGCTGGTGGTGCACTGGGAGGGTGGTGCAGGGATTGGCCGCATACGTGATGATGTTTCTCCCAGTCTTTGTGTTGGCAGAAAGAGCCGCAGTAACGCGCCGTGTTGCAGCCGCTGCAGGTCTCACTTGCTTTCCGGCCGCAGTTCCAACAACTCTACAAAACAAAACAAAAAAAAGAGAAAAATATAAGCTGCAAATTCCCAGAAACCAGCAGAAGCACAGAAACGTTCGGCTGCTGGTATTTCTCAGAGCATATGAGAAATTACAAAATGATATATCGTCACTGAATGGGTTCCCCAAAACAAACTAAACAGCTCATAATAAACCTTTTTAGCGTTTTGTCAGCATTCAGCCTTTTTACCCAGCAGCAGAGAATGAGAGAGCCTCATAATCAGCTCTATCTACAAGGTAAAATGTGGATCTACGAATGGATGCTTTATTCCAAACAACGCTCTACAAAGCCTCCTGGCTCCTGGACCCAGAACATTATAACATTCACATGGTAACACATATACACTGTCCACAGTTCTGCCAGCAAGTGCCATATATATCTCTCTCTCTCTTATATATATATAGATATAGATATAGATCTATATCTATATCTATATATATATATATAGATATATATACACATATTTCAGCCTTCAAGTTCCTTTAAGCCTCATTTGGCGTCTTTCCATTGCACTACCCATTGATGGTTTTTCGTGACTTGACCCTGAATCACAAACAAAAGATCCTCATTTGGGTGAGCGTTTGATGACGGGCATGTTAGCCAACAGCTTATTCCAATGTACCACTACCATTATTATTTCATTTTCTGTATTGCATTTCTAGTCCATGCAACGGTTTTAATTTTGGTTTGGTTTTATGCAGTGTTACATCTAATTGTCTTTAAATCATCCCCTGATGAGCCCAGTGGGGCGAAACATGTTGGGACCATCACTCCAACGCTATCTCTGAGTGATTATAATTTGTCATCTATTTTGAATTTTTAGATGTATCTTTGTACTTGTGCACATAAGTCATACCAAACCTTTTATCATGTTCTGCATATAACATTAATAAACTTGCAATCTTTACACCTAGTATGGATTCAAATTCCTTGTTTTTCCTTGCTGGCACCTTTAAAGTCCCGCCAAGAAATCTCCCTTTTCTATAATTATTTACACATATGTTGGTGCCCATTTCTTTATTTTTATCTTTGTCACCTACCCATATCGCTTCTGTCCATATATATACACATCTATATACAGTATCTCACACAAGTAAGTACACCCCTCTGTCACATTTTTGTAAATCTTTTCTTCTATCTTTTCATGTGACAACACTGAAGAAATGACACTTGTCTACAATGTAAAGTAGTGAGTGTACAGCTTGTATAACAGTGTAAATTTGCTGTCCCCTCAAAATAACTCAACACACAGCCATTAATGTCTAAACCGCTGGCAACAAAAGTCAGTACACCCCTAAGTGAAAATCTCCATATTGGGCCCAATTAGCCATTTTCCCTCCCCTGGTGTCATGTGACTCGTTAGTGTTACAAGGTCTCAGGTGTGAAAGGGGAGCAGGTGTGTTAAATTTGGTGTTATCACTCTCACTCTCTCATACTGGTCACTGGAAGTTCAACATGGCACCTCGTGGCAAAGAACTCTCTGAGGATCTGAAAAAAAAGAATTGTTGCTCTACATAAAGATGGCCTAGGCTATAAGAAGATTGCCAAGACCCTGAAACTGAGCTGCAGCACGGTGGCCAAGACCATACAGTGGTATAACAGGACAGGTTCCACTCAGAACAGGCCTCGCCATGGTCCACCAAAGAAGTTGAGGTCACACGTGCTCAGCGTCATATCCAGAGGTTGTCTTTGGGAAATAGACGTATGAGTGCTGCCAGCATTGCTGCAGAGGTTGTAGGGGTGGGGGGTCAGCCTGTCAGTGCTTAGACCATACGCCGCACACTGCATCAAATTGGTCTGCATGGCTGTCATCCCAGAAGGAAGCCTCTTCTAAAGATGATGTACAAGAAAGCCCGCAAACAGTTTGTTGAAGACAAGCAGACTAAGATTACTGGAACCATGTCCTGTGGTCTGATGAGACCAAGATAAACTTATTTGGTTCAGATGGTGACAAGCGTGTGTGGGGGCAACCAGGTGAGGTGCAGATTAATTTCTGAAGAACCACCAAAAAAAACCCATATAGTGCTATCCTACCTACCTTAAAACTATTGGGTGGTAATGTTGTTGCTAGGGTTATTTTCTTGCATGAGGTCTATAGATCTATTGTTGCTGGGGGGGGGGTCTATTGTTCCTGGGTTGGATATTTTGTTGCTGGGGGGTATTTTGTTACAGGGGGTCTATTGTTGCTCAGGGAGATCTATTGTTGCTTGAAGGGGAGGCTATTCTTGCTGACTGCAGGGGATCAATGATACTGCTTTTCATATTATCAATAACAAATTCCATACAAATTACTTAGCACCACAAAATGATACTTGGTTCTGTTTTCTCTTAAAGGGACAGTACTGAGAGGTGGGTAGGGGGTGGAATCAAAGGACAGTGCACGGAGGTTGGTAGGGGATGGAAACAAAGGACGGTGCTCAGAGGTGGGTAGGGAGCGGAGAAAAAGGACAGTGCTTGGAGGTGGGTAGCGAGCGGAGGCAAATGATGGTGCTCGGAGGTGGGTAGGGGGGTGGAGACGCAGGATGATGTCTCAGAGGTGGAGACAAATGATGGTGCTTGGAGATGGGTAGGGGTGGAGACAAATGATGGTGCTTGGAGGTGGATAAGGGGTGGAGACAAAGGCTGATGCTCAGAGGTGGGTAGGGGGCAGAGACAAAGGACCATGCTCAGAGTTGGGTAGGGGGTGGAGACCAAGAAATGTGCTCAGAGATGGGGAGGGGATGGAGACAAAAGACTGTCTCCTCCCCCTACCCACCTCCGTGCATTGTCTTTTGTCTCCATCCCCTCCCCACCTCTGAGCACATTCCTTGGTCTCCACCCCTAAACAACTCTGAGCATGGTCCTTTGCCTCCTCCCCCTACCCACATCCGAGAACTAAGGATGGTGCTCGGACGTGGGTAGGGGGTGGAGACAAAAGACAGTGCTTGGACATGGGTAGGGGTGAAGACAAAGGATGGTGCTAGGAGGTGGGTAGGGGGTGGAGACAAGAGACAGTGCTCGGAGGTGGGTAGGGGTGGAGACAAGAGACAGTGCTCGGAGGTGGGTAGGGGGTGGAGACAAAGAACGGTGCTCGGAGGTGGGTAGGGGGTGGAGACAAGAGATGGTGCTCGGAGGTGGGTAGGGGTGGAGACAAGAGACGGTGCTCGGAGGTGGGTAGGGGGTGGAGACAAAGAACGGTGCTCGGAGGTGGGTAGGGGTGAAGACAAAGGATGGTGCTCGGAGGTGGGTAGGGGTGAAGACAAAGGATGGTGCTCGGAGGTGGGTAGGGGGTAGAGACAAGAGGCAGTGCTCGGAGGTGGGTAGGGGGTGCAGACAAAGAACGGTGCTCGGAGGTGGGTGGGAGGTGGAGACCAGAGACAGTGCTTGGAGGTGGGTAGGGGGTGGAGACAAGAGACAGTGCTCGGAGGTGGGTAGGGGGTGGAGACAAGAGAGGGTGCTCGGACGTGGGTAGGGGGTGGAGACAAAGAACGGTGCTCGGAGGTGCGTAGGGGGTGGAGACAAAGAACGGTGCTCGGAGGTGGGTAGAGGGTGGAGACAAGAGACGGTGCTTGGAGGTGGGTAGGGGGTGGAGACAGACAGTGCTTGGAGGTGGGTAGGGGGTGGAGACAAGAGACGGTGCTTGGAGGTGGGTAGGGGGTGGAGACAGACAGTGCTCGGAGGTGGGTAGGGGGTGGAGACAAAGAACAGTGCTCGGAGGTGGGTAGGGGGTGGAGACAAAGAACGGTGCTCGGAGGTGGGTAGGGGGTGGAGACAAGAGACGGTGCTTGGAGGTGGGTAGGGGGTGGAGACAAGAGACAGTGCTCGGAGGTGGGTAGGGGGTGAAGACAAGAGACAGTGCTTGGAGGTGGGTAGGGGAGGAGACAAAAAACGGTGCTCGGAGTTGGGTAGGGGTGAAGACAAAGGATGGTGCTCGGAGGTTGGTAGGGGGTGAAGACCACAGACAGTGCTCGGAGGTGGGTAGGGGGTGCAGACAAAGAACGGTGCTCGGAGGTGGGTAGGGGGTGGAGACCAGAGACGATGCTCGGAGGTGGGTAGGGGGTGGAGACAAGAGACAGTGCTCGGAGGTGGGTAGGGGGTGGAGACAAGAGACGGTGCTTGGACGTGGGTAGGGGGTGGAGACAAGAGACAGTGCTCGGAGGTGGGTAGGGGTGGAGACAAAGAACGGTGCTCGGAGGTGGGTAGGGGGTGGAGACAAAGAACGGTGCTCGGAGGTGGGTAGGGGGTGGAGACAAGAGACAGTGCTCGGAGGTGGGTAGGGGGTGGAGACAAGAGACAGTGCTCGGAGGTGGGTAGGGGTGGAGACAAAGAACGGTGCTCGGAGGTGGGTAGGGGGTGGAGACAAAGAACGGTGCTCGGAGGTGGGTAGGGGGTGGAGACAAGAGACAGTGCTCGGAGGTGGGTAGGGGGTGGAGACAAGAGACAGTGCGCGGAGGTGGGTAGGGGTGGAGACATGGGGTGACTTGGACGAAGGGAGTATTTCCACCCTGCCTATTTCAATCTGTGTTTAATATCCCCAAACTAAGGTTTGGAAGGCTTCAAGAAAACTGCTAAAAGTTAGCTGCAAGCTTTGAAAACACTCTCACAGTATACACAACTGTTATACAAGCTGACGCACGTGTGTATGAAGCCCAATAGCAAGTCCTTTTCAAAAAGATCTCTTGCCTCCTACTTAGCTCCTCATGGGCGTTACCTCACTTGTGTCCTCCTGCTGGTTGATGACAGAGACGGCGTCCTCCGATGCTTGCCTCTTTGCCTCCGCCAGCGCTCGCTCCATTTTGGCTCTCTCTAAAGTGATGAGGTCGTGAGCCTTGCGCTCCGCTTCCGACACGGCCTTCTGCAGTTCGGACATGGCCTGCCGCTTGACGTCGTTCACCGCCTCCTCTGTGCGGGCAGAGAGACAGCTCAGAGGTGAAGATGAGCCCTGGGAGGGGGGACTCAGGTGAAGGAGGGGTTTAATGATTTAGGTCTATGCCCTACGCTGCAGCTAAACGTTGGCGCAAAGATAGTGACGGGCAACGAGTAGATCTGGCTATGGAATCAGAAGGTCCAGCATGTCCTGACAGTTCTCTGTGTGGCTCCATACACACCTTGGCAGGCAGAGCATGCTGGGGCTTGTAGTTCTACACCAACCAGAGATCTACTGGTTTGCTTATCACGGGGCCATAACACTGAGTGCTAACAAAGCTACAGAACGAGAGAAGGTGCACAAATAATCTACACACTACATTCTACCCACTTGTCAACACTACAACCCTCTGTATGACATCTATTATTATAACACAGATTAACCAATCAGCACTCTCAGCACTTGGGCCCAAAAGTATACCTGATTGTTTCCTGGTAATGTCCCCCCCTTCCCAGTCTGAGTGCTGCTGTACCAGCAGACTGTACTTACACTAGGTACATTTAAAAATACAGTTAAAGAGTAACTCCACTTTTGTTGAGAATAAATCCCCCCCCCCCCCCCCCTCTGGGTGATCTCTGTACATTGCAGGGATTGTAAGAAACTTTGTAGCAGATTCGTCCCTTGTGTTATACTGAAAAAAGAGCTGTTTGTTTCTCTGTGTCCATGTGCTAAGTGAATGTGAATAGGAGTCAATTATCAATCAGCTGCTGCACCTGCAGGGCTCTAATGAGGAAAGCTGTCGGGTCTGCATCCCTTTAGAAGTGATTTCCCTTTACGAGAATCTCACCAAATATTCAATTCTTTGTTGCATGAGATGCCCAAAATCTGACTTGTATCTTAGTGGGAAAATCAGTTGAGCCAATCACACAAGCAGGAAATTACATATCTGGGGGGGGGGGGGGGGGGCGCTCTGTATATCATCAGTGTACAGAGCGCGTGGCCGTATTACATTATACAGGAAATGACAGCTGCTGCAGATTGAAAAGGAAAGGGAATTTTTAATAACATTCAATTACAATATGACTTGTGTTGTAATTTTACGTGCTAGATTATTTTAGTTGTTTTTTTTTCCCACAAAAGTGGAGTTATCTTTTGACGTTTATTAACAAATCTGCATTTTTTCATTCGTTTATCGAGTCATTCGTTATGATCAAAATTTGTTATTTTGAATAAATTTGGAAATTCGAAATCCGAAAATTCGGAAATTCAAAAACCAGAGAATTCGGAAATAAGAATGAAAATTCGAAAATTCAAAAGAACGAAAATCCGAAAATAAGTACGAAATTTTGAAAGAACGAAAATCCGAAAATAAGAACAAAAATTTGAAAATCTGAAAATTCAAAATAACGGATAATAATGGAACTCATGGTGGTCAACATATAGAGGGAAACGATGAGCCGCCATCATTATTACATTAGCGGATTTTTTGCTGGACAGCTACCAAAAGCTAAAAAAATATTTTGATATCGTATACACTATGGGGGGGAGATTTACTGAAACCGGAGGGTGCAAAATCTGGCGCAGCTCTGCATGGCAGCCAATCAGCTTCCAGGTTTTATTTGTCAAAGCTTCATTGAACAAGCTGAAGTTAGAAGCTGATTGGCCGCCATGCAGAGCTGCACCAGATTTTGGGTGCTCCAGTTTTAGTAAATCTCCCCCTCTATATGGTGGGACCTTCTGCATTATTTCTATCTATGGATTAAGATTTAGTGATGTCATCTGGACACCCCCCGATGTTGGGGGGGGCGGGGCCTATCACTTGGGTGCCCCCAGGATATAACTCACCTGCCTTCCTCCAGATCTCCTCAGGCATATAGCCAGCCGGCGGCGGCCGATGTAGGAAGTCCCTTGATGGCTCTAAAGGAAAAGAAAAAAGAGTTGATGAACAGTCTGCAGACAGCGGAATATTATTGCCTGTGCCCTGCAGTACCCCTTCAATACCGGGCACTTTCACCCCCCTTCCTGCCCAGGCCAATTCTCAGCTTTCAGCGCTGTCGCACTTTGTATGACAATTGCGCGGTCATACAACACTGTACACATATGACATTTTTTTTTTTTTTTTTTTTTATCATTTTGTTCCCACAACTCGAGCTTTCTTTTGGTGGTATTTAACTAGTTAAGGACCGCAAGGGTTTACCCACCCCCCTTATTGACCAGGCCATTTTTTTACGGTACAGCACTGCGTCGCTTTAACTGACAAAACAAAATTGAAGTCCTTTTTTTTCCCCACAAATAGAGCTTTCTTTTGGTGGTATTTGGTCACCTCTGCGTTTTTTTTTTTTTTTTTTTGCGTTATAAACAAAAAAAGACCGATAATTTTGAAAAAAAAAATATTTAAAAATATTTAAATATTTAAAAAAACAATATTTTTTGCTATAATAAATATAAAAAAATTAAAAAAAAAAAACGAATTTCTTCATCAATTTTATTTAAATATTTAAAAAAACAATATTTTTTACTTTTTGCTATAATAAATATAAAAAAAAAAAAAAAAAAAAAAAAACGAATTTCTTCATCAGTTTAGGCCAATATATATTCTTCAGATTCCCTGTCTCTTCATTGACAGAACTTTTGTATGATTAACGTCAATTTGAAGCGCTGCATTTTGGACTTTCAATATATATTCTTCTACATATTTTTGGTAAAAGAAAAAAAAAATCGCAATAAGCGTATATTGAAATATAGGGGATAGATTTATGGCATTTTTATTATAGATTTATACGCATCGGCTACGGCGTCGCGCGTGCGCGCCCCCTAGAGCTCTTAAAGCGGCCGGCGTACAATGATGGCGATTCGCTCCAGGAGAGCCAACCTGCTGTGCAGTACAACTGCAGCGGCTGGTCTTAAAGTGGTTAATCACCACGGGGGGGGGGGGGGGGTTATTTTTTGCAAAATAAACGAAAAAAAGACTAAAAATTTTGAAAAAAAAAAAAAAAAGTCTTTGTTTCTATTATAAAATTTTGTAAATAAATAATCTTTCTTCATAAATTTAGGCCAGAATGTACTCTGCTCCATTTCTTTGGTGAAAATGACCCAAATCGGTGTATATTATTTAGTCTGTAGGAAAGTTATAGAGACCACAAAACTATGGGATATAACTGAAAATCGATCGATCCCGATGTACTGACGGACGTTCTCATTTCTTGAGGCCCGAAAACTCAAATACCCCCCCAAATGACCCCTTTTTGGAAAGTAGACAGTCCAAGGTATTTAGTAAGAGGCGTGGCAAGTTTTTTTGAAGTTTTTGTCATCATTTTATGAAAAATAAAGAAATTAAAAAAAGAACATTTTCACAATTTTTTTTTTTTTTTTTTTTTTTTTTTACATTTTGTCACCAGTGCAGTACAGCTTTCAGAAAATATATAATATTTTTGGATTTTGTGTAATCTTCAGGCCTAAAATTATTTTTTAAACATGTGTGCAAAAAAAAAAAACCCGCAAAAAACGGGTCCGGCAGCAAAAAGGGTTAAATTTTCTGTCTTGTTTTCATTTATATCACGAAAAATAAAAAAAATAAAAACGCAGGAGTGATCAAACACCACTAAAAGAAAGCTCTATTTGTGTGGAAAAAAAATGATATAAATGTTTTGTACAGCATTGCATGACCGCGCAATTGTCAAAGTAGCGCAATAGCAAAAAATAGTCCATTCATGAAGATGGGGGGGTTAAAACCTTCCGGAGGTCAAGTGGTTAAATCACTACATATAATACTATTATGGGTACAAGTCCCGCTCTTCCTGCACTGACCTGCCGGTGAGGACTCGGTGCTCGAGGAGCTGTTGTGATGTCGCGCTGGCTGAGCCGCAGAGCTGACGTTCTTTTTCAGGTCCTCCGCGTCGCTGTAGCGCCGTATCCAGTGATTGAGCTCTTCGCGGTCCGCTTCCTGGCAGCGACGGAGGACCGTCAGCGAGCGCCGGGTTTTTTCCACCATATCCATAATGCAGTTTAACAGCTGGTGGGGGGAAAACAAAAAAAAGAAAAAAAGCCGGTCATTTCCACATTCTCAGCAATAATCTGCATTGTCCCGGGATTTCCGGTAATGGAAAGGAATCTCCTACATAACCAATGGGGGGGAGGGGGGATTTACTAAAAAAGCATCTGGTGAAGCTGGGCACAATAACCAATAGACATGTGCACAGCCAAAAAATTCGTTCATTTTCGTTTTCGTTTCAATAGTTTATATTTTTTTTTTCCGTTTTTCAGGTTGTTATGATCGCAATTCGTAAGTTTGTACATTCGTAAATTAGAAAATTTGGAAATTTGTAAATTCGAAGTTTGAAAATCCAAAAACCCGAAAATTCGAAAATCTGAAATAGTAACTAACTATTACATTTTAGGTATTGTAATTTCCTTTCAAATTTGACTCTCAGTGAATGGAACAAATACGAATTTATCCGAAGTTACGAATTATCCGAAATAACGAATGCTGCATCTAAACAAAAGGAACAAATTAATAATAAATAATAATAATAAAAAGTTTTTATTATTATTATTGTTATTTATTATTATTAATTCATTTTGTTCCATTCGTTTGGATACGGCAGTTTGTTATTTCGGATAATTCGTAACTTCGGATAAATTTGTATTCGTTACGTTCACTAACAGTCAAATTTGAAAGGAAATTACAATACCTAAAATTTAATAGTTACTAGTAATAGTTAAGTTATTATTAGTTAATTATTATTTCAGATTTCCAAATTTCCGAATTTACAAAATTCACTAATTTACGAATGTACGAATTTACAAATTTTTCGAATTTACAAATATTTGGAAAAATGAGTTAAACGGGTTTCCGTTAATTCGGATATTTCCGAATTAACGAGTTTGTCAAAATTCGTTAAAAAAAAACAAATTTGGAACTAAACGAATTGCACATGTCTAATAACCAATCAGCTTTCAACTTCAGCTTGTTCAATTAAACCTGGAAGCTGATTGGTTACCATGCCCAGCTGCACCAGATTTTGCACACTCCAGTTTTAGAAAATCCCCCCCCAGGTGGTTTGTGATTTACATTTGAATCTCCGGATCATGTTAATTTTGGCCGAATTTCGATTCATAATGAAAGGAATCGCACATACACTATATTACCAAAAGTATTGGGACGCCTGCCTTTACACACACATGAAAATGAATGACATCCCAGTCTTATGCTGGCCATACACTATATGAAAAATCGGCCGAAAAATCGTTCGTATAGACACTTCATTCGTTTTTCGGCAAGTTAATGGGCACAAATCGATAATCGTTTGTGACATTTTTGTGGAAAAAAAACGAACGGCAAGTTTGGAAAATGTCTGCCGAACGTACGATAAATTGCAAGGTTAATGTGCCTCCCGTCCGAACTGTCTGCACTCGGTATATGTAAAAAACGAACAAAAAATGATTTATTTATGTCCACTGAACGATTTATCAGTCATTACATGATGGCACGATCGTTTGCGGTCACGGTCGAATGTTCGTTTTTCGAAAATGCGTTCGGCCGATTTTTCGTATAGTGTATGGCCAGCATTAGTCCGGAGGGTTCAATATTGAGTTGGCTCCGCCCTTTGCAGCTATAACAGCTTCAACTCTTCTGGGAAGGCCGTCCACAAGGTTTCCACAAGGCCGATGGAAGTATCTTGCAGCCCTCAACCCAACAGAACACCTTTGGGGTGATTTAGAGTGGAAAGAAATGGCTGCACATCCAGAACTTCCGATTGCCTTTTATTTTGTTTCACAAAGATAACACCGAAGACACCAAACTGTGGTCACCTAGACGCGTTTCACACATACATCTTGTGCTTAATCATTAATGATTAAGCACAAGATGTATGTGTGAAATGCGTCTATGTGACCACAGTTTGGAAGTTCTGGATGTGCAGCCATTTCTTTCTTCTTCCCACTCTAAATCACCCCAAAGGTGTTCTATCGGGTTGAGGTCAGGGCTCTGTGCAGGCCAGTCAAGTTCCTCCACCCCAAACTCACTCAACCATGTCTTTATGGACCTTGCTTTGTGCACTGGTCCAAATCATTTGGTGGAGGGGGGATTATGGTGTGGGGGTTGTTTTTCAGGGGTTGGGCTTGGCCCTTTGGTTCCAGTGAAGGGAACTCTTAAAACGTCAGCATACCAAGACATTTTGGACAATTTCATTCTCCCAACTTTGTGGGAACAGTTTGGGGACGGCCCCCTTCCTGTCCAACATGACTGCCCACCAGTGCACAAAGCAAGGTCCATAAAGACATGGATGAGCGAGTTTGGGGTGGAGGAACTTGACTGGCCTGCACAGAGTCCTGACCTCAACCCAATAGAACACCTTTTGGATGAATTAGAGCAGAGACTGCGAGCCAGGCCTTCTCATCCAACATCAGTACTTGACCTCACAAATGCTCTTCTGGAAGAATGGTCAAACATTCCCATAGACACCCTCCTAAACCTTGTGGACGGTCTTCCCAGAAGAGGTGAAGCTGTTATAGCTGCGAAGGGCGGAGCCAACTCAATATTGAACCCTACGGACTAAGACTGGGATGTCATTAAAGGTCATGTGCGTGTAAAGGCAGGCGTCCCAATACTTTTGGTAATATAGTGTATCTGGTAGGCAATGAGGATGATAACCGATCATATTGAAGAACCCCGATCGTAACAAATACTTTTTTTCCCCGATTCTCAGAACCGTTTAGATCTCTAAATATAACCTATTTACAATTCCTGTCTCAGCTTCCTATCCGGAGGAGGCTGAAAATATGTAAATTCTGTAATCTCCAAACCCAGACTCCACAATCTCTTCTTGTCTTGAATATCATTCGATCAATTAGGTGTCCATAGTAATTAGTTCTTTAGAAACCGGCAGCAGATGACCTGCAGTAACCCGGACCGGCCAATCAGATAACATTTCACAACAGCTTTGTTATATATATATATATATAAAAAAAAAAAAGGGGGATAATAATTGCACTATGGTGATCTTTAGAGCGATCGTTTTCGTGGCATACTCACATTGTTGAGATGTTTCCACTCTTCTGCCCACTCCCGTTCTGTCAGCCGGTGATCGATGACCTCATGCACAGCTGAAAGAGGAAATACAAGCTGTTTATCTCGGATAATTATAACCAGACGCGCTCCTTTCCACGTTTTCTTATAAGAAATACAAAATCTTTCGTTCTAATGAAGACAGGAGAGTCCTCCATACATGGGCAGATGGGTGGGAAAACCATGGAGGTCTCTGACAAACCTCTACACCAGGGGTCTCCAAACTTTCTAAACAAAGGGCCACTTTATTGTCCTTCAAACACTAAGGGGGTCGGACTGTGGTCCCCCCGGGAGTAGAAAATGCCCTCACATCAGTAATCGTCATTGGGAGGACAAGTACCCCATCATTGGTGTCAGTGGGAGGAATAGTGTCCCATCATTGGTATCAGTGGGAGGAATAGTGTCCCATCATTGGTGTCAGTGGGAGGAATAGTGCCCCATCATTGGTGTCAGTGGGAGGAATAGTGCCCCATCATTGGTGTCAGTGGGAGGAATAGTGCCCCATCATTGGTGTCAGTGGGAGGAATAGTGCCCCATCATTGGTATCAGTGGGAGGAATAGTGCCCCATCATTGGTATCAGTGGGAGGAATAGTGTCCCATCATTGGTGTCAGTGGGAGGAATAGTGTCCCATCATTGGTATCAGTGGGAGGAATAGTGCCCCATCATTGGTATCAGTGGGAGGAATAGTGTCCCATCATTGGTGTCAGTGGGAGGAATAGTGTCCCATCATTGGTGTCAGTGGGAGGAATAGTGCCCCATCATTGGTGTCAGTGGGAGGAATAGTGCCCCATCATTGGTATCAGTGGGAGGAATAGTGCCCCATCATTGGTATCAGTGGGAGGAATAGTGTCCCATCATTGGTGTCAGTGGGAGGAATAGTGTCCCATCATTGGTGTCAGTGGGAGGAATAGTGCCCCATCATTGGTGTCAGTGGGAGGAATAGTGCCACATCATTGGTATAAGTGAGAGGAATAGTGCCCCATCATTGGTGTCAGTGGGAGGAATAGTGCCCCATCATTGGTGTCAGTGGGAGGAATAGTGCCACATCATTGGTGTCAGTGGGAGGAATAGTGTCCCATCATTGGTGTCAGTGGGAGGAATAGTGCCCCATCATTGGTGTCAGTGGGAGGAATAGTGCCCCATCATTGGTGTCAGTGGGAGGAATAGTGCCCCATCATTGGTATCAGTGGGAGGAATAGTGCCCCATCATTGGTGTTATTGGGAGGAATGGGGCCCCTAGGGCTGGATAAAGGCAAGCAAAGGGCCGCAGTTTGGAAACCAATGCTCTACAGTCTACACTATATGGCCAATGGTTTGTAGACACCTGACCATCACATCATCCTCCAAACGATGAAGTTCTGGGGCTTCTAGTGAAGGGCGCTGTATGTAAATCTTACAGCACACAGAGACGTTTGGATCAATTTTGGCAACAATTTGGGGAAGGACCTTTTAAATCCATAACCACTTGCCGACCCACCGCAGTACATATACTGTGACCGGACGGCTCATACAGGGAACGATCTCTCTGTTTCTTATCCCTGCAAAGCAGGGAACGATCTCTCTGTTTCTTATCCCTGCAAAGCAGGGATAAGAAACAGAGAGATCTTTAGTAAAAAGCAGCACACATCACACATTGTTAGGCACACATTATCACCCTGGATCAGTGATGGTGAACCTCGGCACCCCAGATGTTTTGAAACTACATTTCCCATAATGTTCAGGCACTCTGCAGTGTAGTGGAGCATCATGGGAAATGTAGTTCCAAAACATCTGGGGTGCCGAGGTTCACCATCACTGCCCTAGATGATAACCCTTTCCCAGCCAGTGTCATTAGTACAGTGAAAGTGTATAGTATTAAATGAAATAATAATTAACTAATAATAGCTTAACTATTACTAACTATTAAATTTATAGGTATTGGAATCTCCTTTCAAATTTGGCTGTTAGTGAACGTAACGAATACGAATTTATCCAAAATAATGAAAGCCGTATCCAAACGAATGGAACGTAATGAATAATAAATAACAATAACAATAATAAAAACTTTTTATTATTATTTATTATTAATTTGTTCCGTTCCATTTGTTTAAATACGGCATTCGTAACTTCGGATAAATTCGTATTTGTTACGTTTAACAGCCAAATTTGAAAGGAAATTCCAATACCTATAAATTTAATAGTTAGTTACTATTTTCAGATTTTCGTGTTTTCGGAATTTCGAATTTCCAAATTTCTGAATTTTCTAATTTACGAATTTACGAATGTACGAATTGCGATCATAACGAATGACCCGAAAAACAAAAAACGAATGAAACGAAAACGAACAAATTTTCGGGCAGTGCACATGTCTAGTCTGTACCCAACCTCACAAAGGTTCTTTTGGCTGAATAAGCACAAATTCTCAAAAAAAACAATCCAAAAATTTTGTTAAACTTCCCAAATTGTGGACGGTGTTTAAGTCCCCAAGGTGCGGGTTGTGGGGGACAACCTCATATTCCGGAGTTGCGTGCCCGTGGTTTTGCTTTGGGTTGTCTGACAAGCCCATAGAAGTGTGAAGGTCAGGTGACCACCAATGTTTGACCACAGAGCTCACAATCCAAGGAGCACGTTGTGTGTGAGGACCTGTTACGATGGTGGTGTGACGTCGTTGTGTTATAAAACGCACACGTTGGGCTGTGAGAGGGTCTTCCCATACTGGGGTGGGGGGGGCATCGTACAGCAAGTCAGCTGATGAACGCATAACACAGCCTGCTGCGGAGATCACGCTGCTTCCCGGGCATCTGCTAGACTGACATGGAAAGGCCCCCGAAATAGACTTTGTATGAGAATATTAGCCGGAGCTCCGGCTGTTGCACAACACCAGATGTGTAAACACAGCACCGTCTGTTTATTACAGTACAGCTCCGGATCCTCAGTCATTTGTATTGCGGGAAGATAACACTGATATAGTGACAACACTTAGGGACAAAAAAAAAAAAAAAAAGAAATCCTATCATGAGAAACTAAGGTTGGCCATAGACAGAGCAATTTTTTTTTTTTTTTCCCACGGGTTGCAGGAAAGAAATTTGCATGATTCCCCCATCAAAACTGTCAGCGTGGATGGGGGAATCCCTTCAGCTGAGCCATTGTGTTCTCCCAGCGGGGGGTGGGGGGTGGGGGTGTCCCCCCTGAGAGAACACAATGATTATTGCTAGTGGTTATAACAGTCACAAGCAATAATTGCATGTAAAATCCGTCAGGCTGGTTGTACACAAGTTGATCTATGGATCAACTTGTGTACATTTAGCCTGCCCATACATGGTCTGCATCTCGGCTCGGAGATTTGAACCCTCTATGGCCGGCTGTATGGGGTCCATCTATGTCTGGGTATTCCCCGTTCAGCCTCTTTCCTTCTCGCACCATTTAACCTAGAAATGCCGGAAACGTCTCCCATACCTGCCTGCCGATGTCGGTCTCGCAGTTCCCGAGGGTCTGTATGCCGGTAGTGATGGGCCAGCACCATGTCCTCCAAGCGGTAGTGCTGAGTAGGAGGAGGGGTGGGGTGCGGGAGTCCATTGGTGGGCGGGTGGAGGAGTCCATTGCTGGGACTGTATCGTTGGGCGGGGCTTGTGGTGCATGGCCGCTTGGCAAGGTGATCCGGGTGGAGACCTTCCTGTGCGTTCTCTTTGGTCCTAAGGAAAAGGATTTGTTCAGTTTTTTTTTTACTGTACAATTCACAACTCAAAAAAAAACAACATCACTTTCTGATAACCGGACACCATCAGTCCGATCTCCAATCCAGAATACGAATGGTTTACTCCGTACTCAGGGAGGAGGGAAGCTGTATACATAGAAAGAGGCTGATTTACAAGAGCAAAGTGAATACATAGAAGCTGAATGCACTTGAATCACCCAATCATGTGCAAGCGAAAATCCTCCCTTTTTAATACTCTTGCATATGGTTGGGTATTTAAAGTGTACACAGCTTCACCTTATTTGTACAGCTGACTGGCAGTTCACTTTGTTAATATTCAGCACCTACTTAGATGTCACAGGACAAATTCAAACCGTTCGTATTATATACAAGTAAGAGATCAGCTTGATGTAAATAGTCTTATTAACAGAAACGTTGTTTCTATGTATACTTTATGTATGTATTGATATACAATAGTACCTTAGATTACGAGCATAATCCGTACCAGACCAGAAGCATGCTTGCACGTGTATATCAAAGCGAGTTTTCCCATAGGAATAAAAGGAATAAAAAGGAAACTTGGATAATTTGTTCCATAGTGACTTGTTGTGTATGCAGTACCGCATGTGGCCAGAGGTGGGGGGGGTGCCGGAGACACTCGGATCCCGAGTGTCTCTGAGCGTCACCGGCATCCCCGCACCTTTGGCCAAATGCAGTACTGCGCTCCCCAGCGGTTTGAATCCTGCTCGTCTTTCGAGACAACACTCGTAAATCGCATTAATCACAATCCGAGGTTCCACTGTATATATATATATGGAGGCAGCCATATTTGCTCCTTACAAATGCAGGCCCTGGCTCCTGCTTTGCAATGCTGCACAATGGTTGCAGTGTTGCACTAAGATTTACAGATCCTTCCTACACTGTAAGGGCTTGTTAAGACTTGTGGGTGGGAGGCAGCAAAACTAGGCGCTTCAGCCACCTTTTTGCTACACCCTACCCCTTAAGCTGCAAAGGCAGCCAACAAAAATCATCCCCCCCGTCGAACAGGGCGACGTAACCATGGCTGCGACACATGATGGGGGCTTGATTTACTAACACTGGAGAGTGCAAAATCTGGTGCAGCTATGCATGGTAGCCAATCAGCTTCTAACTTCAGCTTGTGGACGAGAAATCTCCTCCTGCAGTGCTGCAGGCACAGACATATGTATTCTGAGAGCAAAAACCCTGCTGCTGTCAGAACACACAGATCGGTGCTGCAGCTGATTGGCATTCCGGAAAAGAAACCAACAACGGTTAACAATAACACGCATGGGTTGATTTACTAAAACTGGAGAGTGCAGAATCTGGTGCAGCTGTGCGTGGGAGCCAATCAGCTTCTAACTTCAGCTTTTCTGATAGAATGGAGTTCTTCTTTGGGCCCCTTTCACTCGGACGTTCCGATCAGGTCTGCCTGTCAGTTTTTCAGGCGGACCGGGTGTCTGTTTACACCCGCCTACACCCAATCCAATCGGATCTGCCAAAAACAAATGTCTAGCGGATCAGATGGCAGTCGGGTGTAAACGGAGAGGCGGTCCGTTTCCATCTGGCCGCCCACAGAGGAGAGCGTTCTGTGTCCGTGTCAGCTCTGCATTAGCAGACCAGACACAGACCTGTCATCTGCCTGCTCAGTGGGGATCGGCGGAGAGATCCCCTGCTGGGCAAGCAGGTCGCAGCCGCAGTCTGCTTCGTGTGAATGGGGCCTTAGAGGATGTGATTGGCAAAAATTTACCTTCCAGGCTATCATTTGTGGTTTTTCTCTCTGTCCATTCATGTTCCTAAAACTGCACCGGACTTTAGTTATTTATCTCCTCCTGATGGTCATACCTGTCAGGGGTCCGCCTCTTGCCATTCTCATTCACCTCCAGTAGGAGGTGCTCAGAGGCATCGTTGGGGGAGCTGCTGACGCTGGTGTCCAGGAGCAGCTGTTCATGCTGTGCCAGGTACTGGGCCGGGCTTTGCTTTGCCAAACGGGCGCAGTGAAGAAGCTCCCGCTGCAGAAGTGGAAGGTTAGCCTGGAAAAAAAAAAAGATTTTTATTTATGTGCGCAGGAAAAAAAAAGTATTATGGATAAGTACAAGAGCTGCATGCCTGTCCTATAAGTGCAGAACCACAAGGTTTTCATGTAGTGGCCGAAAAGACATGAACCCCCCTCGATACACTTCATGAAGTACAAAAAACAACAAATTACCGAAATACAGTGGTTTACGCGTTTCGGCGATTAACTAAAAATAGCTGGTTGTTAAAGAGGAACTGCAGTCTGCTCACATAATTTGTAATAAAAAACATCTTTGCCATTCTGAAGCTTCCCTCCAACCACTTTGCATATTATTTTATATATATATACTGTGATTCTGTACTTGCCAAATATGCTGCAGAAATCTCCCTCCGCTGAGTCTGGCTGCAGCCATTTTAATTGTGGGCAGCTGAAGCTGCTGCCTGTTCACTTCCTGGATTTACACAGAGGCACACCTCCAGCTCTGCAGCTCTCATTGGCCCACTTATGACACCCCCTCTCCCTTCCTGGCAAACTCAGAGAGAGAGAGCTGTGAATGATGTCAAAAGCCTAGGCTAATGACCAGACAAGAAACAGGAAGTGGGCTGTATAAGTAATTTACTGGCAGAAAAAAAAATGTTTTATTATCCAAAGTTAAAATAACAACAAGAAGGGCAGAAGATTTAATAGATGGAAAGATGAAAAAAAATGACTGAAGGTTCCGCTTTAAGGAGCGGACCGGCTGCCACATCCTTAACAACCGATGACTCCATCAACTGTCAGCGGGTTCCCCACTGTCAGCTGAATATAAGCCAAAGACTTGCTGGCAATAAAATGTGCTAAAAAATCAGCGTGCCCCTCCCCCCCTTCCCAACCCAGGCCCTGAAAAGAGAAAAAAAAAAAAGAGAGGTCTGCACCTGTTGCTGGTTACGTCATCGGGTGGCCCCACCCCTTCGTTACTTAAGAACTGGCAGACAGCGGGAGCCAGCGACGGGGGTGGACCTTTTTTCTTTTTCCAGGCAGCGTTCATCGTGACTGACGCTGGATTTACTTCATGGGACATTGTTTTTGTTTTTTGTTTTTTTAAATAAAAGAATTGTCAAAAACTATCTGTGTTCTTATTTATTTTTGAGACTTTTTTTGGTGAATGAGTGGGGGGAACAATGTACCGCGTACTCATTCACACAGGGAGGGGCGAGATCTGGGGGCCCCCTTGTCAGAAGGGGCTTCCAGATTCCGATAACCCCCACAACCCTGGAAGAGGCCCTTGTCCCCTTTAACATGGAGGCAAGGTGCTTGGGGTGTGGCAGAGCCCCCCCTGCCCCAAAACATCCCCCCATGTTGAGGGCATGTGGCCTGGTATGGTTCAGGAGGGGTGGGGGGGGGCGCTTGTTTGTCCCCCCCCCCCTTTTCATAGCCTACCAGGTTGCATGCTCAGATAAGGGTCTGGTGTTGATTTGGGGGGGGACCCCCACGCCATTTTTAAATTATTTACCGGTTTTCTTTATGGGCAATAAAAAGAAACAACGTCATTGATGTTGACCGTTTTACCTTTAAGAACGGGATGACAAAAGGGCGGAGAGGGAAGTTGGTTGCTTCTTGCAGCTTGGAGTGAAATTCTTCGATCGTGAGCGTGGAATTCTGGGAAAATAGAATGAAAATCGTTTTAAAGACCCCAAACACAAGTCTCTTACTGGAGCTTTCCTAGAAATATAAGTGTAGCCAAAGTCCTCAGTTAGCAGCCATTTAAGGCTTAAAAGACTAAAATATGACCAGGGGCTGCCTGCAATGTACATTACAACAAGGCCGGGACAAGGGGTGGGCAGGAGGGGCGGCTGCCCTGGGCCCTGCGTATCATGTGAGGTGGAGCCACAAGGAGATTGGGGAGGGGAGGGGATTTGTGTTGGAAGGGGGCATTTGGGGGGTGGCAGAGGGTAAGTATTTTTCTAGGAGGGGAGGGGGAAGAATTGTGCTAGGAGGGGGGATTTGGCTGCAATTTGTGCTTGGAGAGGTAATGGGGGGGAGAAGATTTGTTATAGGAGGGGGGATTTGGGGGGGGGGGGCAGAGAAGATTTGTGCTAGGAGGGGGGACTTGAAGGGTGGGGGGGGAGATATGTGTTAGGAGGGGGATTTGGGTGCAATTTGTGCTGGGAGGGGTAATGGGGGGGGAGATTTGTGCTAGGAGGGGGTAATTTGTGCTTGGAGAGGTAATGGGGGGGAGAAGATTTGTTATAGGAGGGGGGATTTGAAAGGCGGGTGGGGAGATATGTGCTAGGAGGGGAGATTTGGGTGCAATTTGTGCTGGGAGGGGTAATGGGGGGGGAGAAGATTTGTTATAGGAGGGGGGATTTGGGGGGGCGGGGGGAGAGAAGATTTGTGCTAGGAGGGGGGACTTGAAGGGCGGTGGGGGGGATATGTGCTAGGAGGGGGGATTTGGGTGCAATTTGTGCTGGGAGGGGTAATGGGGGGGGGGATTTGTGCTTGGAGAGGTAATGGGGGGGAGAAGATTTGTTATAGGAGGGGAGATTCTGAAGGAGGTGCGGGCTGTGCTCTCTCTCCTCTTCCGCCTCATAAATACATAATGAAGAGGGGGGCGTAATTTGACATCTTTCCCCTGGGCACTATATGATCTTGTCCTGGCACTGATTACAAGTTTGTGTTTTTATTGCCGATTTATGTAAAGACACCCGCAATCACCTCGGCTTTCCTGCTTCCGGTACTCACCACCAGTCCCAGCACCAGGGCCCGCACCCGTTCCCCGATCTCCGGGGAGATGTCACTGCCAAACTGCTGCAACGTAGTCAGGAAGCGCTTGAGTTTGCTGAGCTGCCGGGCCCCGCAGGCCGGGGGCAGCTGCTGATTGGTTAGTGCAGCCGAGGATGACGCAGAAGGTCCGTTGCTGAAACCATTAGGGGTGGATGGGGCTCCATTGATAGCAGTGGGGGAGTGACTGCTCCCGTTCATTACTGCGGAGAAAAACAAGAAACAATGTGACTGATAGAGAACGTTCACTCCATTATATTTGTAATAATGCACAATGGGTCCATTCTATTTTATCATAGTTTTAGTAACCAAAATATATATTTTTTAACCATGAGAAGGGAGATGCAACGCCCAGAAAATTCCCCCCTCGGAGGTGGACTGATGGTGCTCCTGCTCAAAATGTCTTCCCAACACTAACAGACCATGGAAATGTAGAGTAGAGATCCGGGAACTCGTCCTTCTAAAAGAATCACTTTATTTCATTGAGTAGAGTGTACAAAATACAGTGTCTAACGTGTTTCGGCGATAAGCCTTAGTTCTACCCAGCGGCTATGATTAAGGCTTATTGACGAAATGCGTAAGCCACTGTATTTTGTACACTCTACTTGATGATTCTTTTGGAAGGACGAGTTGCCGTCTCTCTACTCTACATCTTCAATTTCTTTTTTTTTTTTTTTTTTTTTTTTTTTTTTTGGATAGAGTTAGGGAAAGTTCGAATCTCTGGTGCCCCCGCTGGGGAGATTCGTCCTTTTTGTTTGTCACCAGGCGTGAGGGAACGTCCAAACTTCTGAGTTGCCCCCAGAAAAGGAAAACTTCCAATGGGGAAAATATGTTCTGGTGGCAACTGATTACCTCATCTGGGAGAGAATTCTCACTTTGTGTCGTTTCCACAGGAAAGGAAGTGAATGGTAATATCTTGATGTGGACACAGACGGCAAAAAAAAAAAAAAATCCTGATAAGAGTTTTTACCATTCTCTACTTAATCCATAATGAAAATAAAAAATAGTTTTGCCTTTAAATATGCTTTACATGTTTGTTTGTTTTTTTAAACTGATGTTTTGTTGAGATATATATATTTTTAATTACAAATAAACATGATAGAGGATTCCTAGAGCACTATGGGTTAGCTAAAGAGACAGCACAGTAATAGCAGCATGCTTTGAGGCAGGACGTCTCTGATTGAAACCCTGGAGTGAGCAATAGCTGACTCTGGGTCACACAAGAAGGAAAGTAAGTGCACTCAGGTCAGTATTACCAAGAAAAACTTAGGCCATGTTTCTCTTTTAAGTATATACAGTGTATATATATATCAGCTATATATCAGCTTGCGCTTTTGAACTCTGTAAACATAGTAGGCTTTATTGAACATGCATTGAAAAATGAGCCTGGAACTGTAACTGTTGGCTATAAAAATAAAAGCTATTAATAGCAACATTTCAAGTTTAATTTTTTTTTTCTAGTCCTAAATATAAAGAAAGACAATAATAAGTTTAAAATAAAATCTAAAAATATTAATAGTTTTTAAAATATATAAAAATAAAATAAAAAAATATATAAAAATATAAATATATAAAATATAAAAATATAAATAACATATAAAATATAAAAAAATAAAATCTAAAATTATATAAAAATATAAATATATAAAATATATAAAAATAAAATCTAAAAATTTAAATAACATATAAAATATATACAAATAAAATCTAAAATTATATAAAAATATAAATATATAAAAATAAAATCTAAAATTATATAAAAATATAAATAATATAAAAAATATATAAAAATATAAATAACATATAAAATATATAAAAATAAAATATAAAATTATATATCAATATAAATAATATATAAAATATATAAAAATAAAATATAAAAATATAAATAACATATAAAATATATAAAAATAAAATATAAAATTATATAAAAATATAAATAATAAATAAAATATAAAAATATAAATAAGTATAAAATAAAATCCTAAATATAAATAACGAAATACAAAACCACTCTGTTTTTCTTTTAACAGTGCACGTTGTCACATTTCCTGGTGAGAGCACAGGCAGGTTTATTTGCAGAGTGGCTCAGTGCCCATCATTGTAGTGTTGGGGTTTTGGGTTCAATTCCCGCCTCACACTCTTTGCATTTGAAGTTGAATATTCCAGTGCCACCGTTATGTGTTGCTGCAGAACGTTTGGTGCAGGACAGGTGAGTATACAAAGCATGATTTGTGTTTACCTGGATTAAGGTTACAAGGAAACCAGATGGCCTTAGGGTGGGGCATCTCTTTCTACACCAAAAGCTAACATACTGGCCTGTGTGAGGTTGAAAACCTAAAATATATCTAAAATAAAAACTTAAACTAATTCTGGCCTATGGAATAGATTGTGCAAGTTCTGACGCGCTTTAAGGGGGGTCCCCTCTTTATCAGAGCTCTCTACTAAAGATCTACTAAAACTATCTAGGAGAAACCAAAACCAAGACTATCCATTCCATTTCTACCCATTCTCATCATAAATAATTACACAAAGAATTGCTACATATGCTTCTTGTATGCTGGGAAGATGCCACAAGGGTCTGCAAGTGCAGACTTTTTTCGAGGGGGGTGCCCTCTTCATCAGAGCTCTCTACCAAAGATCTACTAAAACTATCTAGGAGAAGCTCCAAACCAAGCCTATCCATTCCATTTATACCCATTCTCATCATAAATAACTACATGAAGAACTGCAACACATGCTTCCTGTATGCTGGGAAGATGCCACACGGGTCTGAAAGAGCTGACGTGTTTCAAGGTGGGTCCCCTCTTCATCAGTGCTCTCTACTAAAGATCTACTTAAATTATGAAGAAGCCCCTAAACCAAGCCTATCCATTCCATTTCTACCCTACCAGGGAGGCTCTTGTACTGCATACCTGTCCCTAGATGTAAAGGAGATTGTACAATCAGATTGCAAGGTGTATAGCAAACTATAGAACTCATTGGAAGCACAAATATTACCACTAAGATACCGACTGAATAATCTTACCACACCATCATCAATCACTGGAAGGAATAAGAAAGGAGACAAGTGATATAAATATATATGTGTACATTAAAAGCGATATTAAACCCATAACCAGAAATGTAATATATTGCAGCTTACCAATCATTAGATGTGGCGGCTGCATTCCTTTTCTTTTCTTTGGCTTTTTTCCCCCTCTTTTTTCACCTGGTGGTCTGGCCAGTAAGACACCTCCTTTATTAGAGTGCCCCCCACCACCACCACCACTCTGGATGAAGGAGAACAGGAGGCACAGCAGACAGGAACATTGTGAGTCTGTGGGGAGGGGAGTGTTAGATGGACTGGCAGATTTAGATATACTAACAAATCGAAGCCAAACTCCACCTCACACTTTAGAATAAGTTACAGCAGTTTTGTTAGTTTTGTTCCTTTTGGGATAAAGGTCTTACATAAACAAATAAAAGCTGATCATTGTGAGCACCCCTGTCAGTGGTAAATGGATTGTCTCATCCCTCTAACTGCTACATCTGAAGGAGAGCTTGTTCTGTTGAAAAACAACAGACTCACTGGCAGGATCACCAAATGAAAATAACGAAAAGAAACCCTGAAAAAGAAAAACGAATGCGGCCGTCACATCTAAGAATTGCTAAGCTGCAATATAATAAACGTTTGCTTTCGGGTTTAATAACCGCTTTAAATGTCTATGGTAGAAAAAGGTTACAGTTTGGCTATATATATATATATACACACACATATACACACACACACACACACACAGTATATTTTACATATAAATAAATTAATTCAACTTCATGCCCCTCCCCCACCAGGCAATTTGTGTTGGTGTTGGATATTAGTGGACAAGCACCACCCAAATGGGCCCGGCTCTCAGCCAATGACGTTCCTGAAGACACAGAGCAGCAACAAGCTAATTTTACCATTTCCAGGACCCCTACTTCAAGAGCCTGCACAGACACGGGGACACAGTTTAGCTAATAAACGCCAATTCGAAATTTGATGAGCTCTGCGCTGCGCCCTGCACAGAAATACCAAACTGTAGCTGGAGGTCCCCTTTAACCACACACAGCAGAATTCCGCCCCTATCGATTGCATGCGATCCGAAGAGAACTTCATCCTTCCCCAGCGTCCCGATCCACAACACACGGCCCTTATATAATAAAGAGGGTCTGTCCCATCGGCACCCCAATTCCTCGACATTGTCCGAGGCCACGCCCGGTACGTATTGGTGAGATTTCGGTGAATGGCACTTACCTTGCTGTGGATTCACCCCTCTCTCTATAGCTGTCCGATCGCCTTCCACTAACACACACACACTGGCACCAAGTGCAGGCTGAGGGGCGGCCCGCGAAAGAGCAGCCCAAAATAACCGCATGCCCACAACTGACAGGTGGGATCCCAAAGTGACACTCCGTCCGTGTGTGTGTCCATGTGTGTGTGTCTGACATGTTCCGTGTGTGTGCCTTACATGTTCTGTGTGTGGGCTGCATGTTTGTATTGCAGGATGCATGGACGCTGGCATGTACAGACCCGTCACATCACAGCTTTACAGACCCAACACTAAACCCCGGAGCACAGTACACATATATTACATGCATTACATACACATACATTACATACACATATACACATATATTACATACATTACACACACATACATTACATACACATATAGTACATACATTACACATATATTACATACATTACACACACATACATTACATACACATATAGTACATACACATACATTATATACATTACATACACATACATTACATACACATATATTACATACATTACATACATTACATACACATATACACATACATTACATACACATACATTACATACACATATATTACACACACATATATTACATACATTACATACATTACATACACATATATTACACACACATATATTACATATATTACATACATTACACACACATACATTACATACACATATAGTACATACATTACATACACATACATTACATACACATATAGTACATACATTATATACATTACATACACATACATTACATACACATATATTACACACACATATATTACATACATTACATACATTACATACATTACATACACATATACACATACATTACATACACATACATTACATACACATATATTACACACACATATATTACATACATTACATACATTACATACACATATATTACACACACATATATTACATATATTACATACATTACACACACATACATTACATACACATATAGTACATACATTACATACACATACATTACATACACATATAGTACATACATTATATACATTACATACACATATATTACACACACATATATTACATACATTACATACATTACATACACATATACACATACATTACATACACATATACACATACATTACATGCATTACATACACATATATTACACACAACTACACATATATACATTCACACCCCTTGACATTTCCCACATTTTGTCATATTACAACCAAAAATGTAAATGTATTTTATTGGGATTTTATGTGATGGACCAACACAAAGTGTCACATAATTGTGAAGTGGAAGGAAAATGATAAATGATACAAATAAATATGTGAAAAGTGTGGGGGGGGGGGGGCATTTGTATTGAGCCCCCTTTACTCTGATACACCTAACTAAAATCTAGTGGAACAAATTGCCTTCAGAAGTCACCTAATTAGTAAGTAGAGTCCACCTGTGTGTTATTTACTCATCAGTATAAATACAGCTGTTCTGTGAATCCCTCAGAGGTTTGTTAGAGAACCTTAGTGGACAAACAGCATCATGAAGGCCAAGGAACACACCAGACAGGTCAGGGATAAAGTTGTGGAGAAGTATAAAGCAGGGTTAGGTTATAAAAAAATCTCCCAAGCTTTGAACATCTCACGGAGCTCTGTTCAATCCATCATCGGAAAATGGAAAGTGTATGGCACAACTGCAAACCTACCAAGACATGGCCGTCCACCTAAACTGACCGACCGGGCAAGGAGAGCATTCATCAGAGAAGAGCCAAGAGGTCCATGGTAACTCTGGAGGAGCTGCAGAGATCCACAGCTCAGGTGGGAGAATCTGTCCACAGGACAACTATTAGTCGTGTTCTCCACAAATCTGCCCTTTATGGAAGAGTGACAAGAAGAAAGACATTGGTGAAAGAAAGTCATAAGAAGTCCTGTTTGTAGTTTGTGAGAAGCCATGTGGAGGACACAGCAAACATGTGGAAGAAGATGCTCTGGTCACATGAGACCAAAATTATACTTTATGGCCTAAAAGCAAAACGCTATGTGTGGGGAAAACTAACACTTCACATCACCCTGAACACACCATCCCCACCGTGAAACATGGTGGTGGCAGCATCATGTGGTGGGGATGGTTTTCTTCAGCAGGGACAGGGAAGCTGGTCAGAGATGATGGGAAGATGGATGGAGACAAATACAGGACAATCTTAGAAGAAAACCTGTTAGAGTCTACAAAAGACTTGAGACTGGGGCGGAGGTTCACCTTCCAGCAGGACAACGACCCGAAACATCCAGCCAGAGCTACAATGGAATGGTTTAGATCAAAGCATATTCATGTGTTAGAATGGCCCAGTCACAGTCCAGACCTAAATCACATTGAGAATCTGTGGCAAGACTTGAAAATTGCTGTTCACAGACGCTCTCCATCCAATCTGACAGAGCTTGAGATATTTTACAAAGAAGAATGGGCAGAAATGTCCTCTCTAGATGTGTAAAGCTGGTAGAGACACCCCCAAAAAGACTTGTAGAGAAAGGGGGTTCTACAAAGTATTGACTCCGGGGGGCGCCATACAAATGCCCCCCCCCCCCACACACTTTTCACATATTTATTTGTATCATTTATCATTTTCCTTCCACTTCACAATTATGTGACACTTTGTGTTGGTCTATCACATAAAATCCCAATAAAGTATATTTATGTTTTTGGTTGTAACATCACAAAATGTGGAAAATTTCAAGGGGTGTGAATACTTTTTCAAGGCACTGTATACACATACACATTCTTTAAACACACACATACATATATATATATATATATATATATATATATATATATATATATATATATATATATATATATATATATATATATATATATATATATACATATAGATCACACACACAGAAATACACATATACATAAACATTAGGGACACGGATTATGGACACACACATACACACACGCATCTGTTTCTGTTCAGCTTAAACTAAAACCCATCAGATCAGAAGCTTCCACAACCCAACATCTAATTAAAGAACATCTGGCTGGAAGAAGCAGATCTCATGAAGGGGCTGATAGAGACAATATGGGGTATGAGAGATCCAGAGAGACAATGTGGGGTATGAGATCCAGAGAGACAATGTGGGGTATGAGATCCAGAGAGACAATGTGGGGTATGAGAGATCCAGAGAGACAATGTGGGGTATGAGAGATCCAGAGAGACAATGTGGGGTATGAGATCCAGAGAGACAATGTGGGGTATGAGAGATCCAGAGAGACAATGTGGGGTATGAGATCCAGAGAGACAATGTGGGGTATGAGATCCAGAGAGACAATGTGGAGTATGAGATCCAGAGAGACAATGTGGGGTATGAGAGATCCAGAGAGACAATGTGGGGTATGAGATCCAGAGAGACAATGTGGGGTATGAGATCCAGAGAGACAATGTGGGGTATGAGAGATCCAGAGAGACAATGTGGGGTATGAGAGATCCAGAGAGACAATGTGGGGTATGAGATCCAGAGAGACAATGTGGGGTATGAGATCCAGAGAGACAATGTGGGGTATGAGATCCAGAGAGACAATGTGGGGTATGAGATCCAGAGAGACAATGTGGGGTATGAGGGAATGTTGTATGCCAGAGATTGTGTCATCCCCAGTGATGGACACATATGACAGATATGAGTGAGAGGAAATGCTGCTCATCCATATTGTTTGGAGGGGGGGTTGGGGTAACATGGCCAAAAAATAAAGCAATTAAAGAAAAATAAATATTCAAGAAATTATCTAAAATCACCTTTTTTTCTGCAGCTAATCCCCACACATGTGAGAGCTTTACGAGGGGCTGTTCAACACATGAAACACTTCAAAGGTCTGTACAATTTTATGAGACATATAAAGGAAACATCAATTCTGTGCAGCAACTCACAGGAAGCCGAAGGAATTCATACTTTACTGGTCTGTCTAATGGTAAACCAATCCCAAGGTGCCTATGGGCACAGCCTATTGTGTCCTTTCCCCAATCAGTTATCACAGTCTGGCCACCCACCCAAAGAGCTCCCATGAATTTCTTTGTGGATCCAAAGAAACATTCTAAACATTTCCTTCCTGTAATAATTGTAACTTGTCTATAATTATAATGAAGTTATGTTGTCTGGTCATTATAGAATGTTGTATGGCAATTTTTCTTTACAATCAGTCATTGTGTCTGTGGCAGGCAGGAGATCTTTCATAAAGCTTAACGCAGGGGTGCCCAACCAGTGGCCCACGGAGTCCTCTTATGTGGCCCACGGAGTCCTCTTATGTGGCCGGTGACTTCCTGCTATGGGATGGCGGGTTGGCAAGCCCAGATCGCAAGTTGCATCAGTGTTGTGAATGAAGCCGATGGTAGAGGAAGCAAGCAGCTGCGAAGCAGAGCCACATAAGTTAATACTTCATGTATAGCGCCGGCTCCTAACACCTGAATGGAAGACTAAAATCACAGTATATATATATGGGAATATGTGTTCTGTAGTGGTTACTGGGCTTCTTTCAAACTGATCCGCAGGTTCAGCGCAGTGCACCCAGGGCTGGTGCTAGACTATTTTGTGCCCCAGGCAAGACCAGATACTTGCACTTGTACATTTTTAAAAATAGTAGAAAATATTAAAACATCTAAACACGAAACTGCTAAATTTCTTTTAATTTTCAGAAATAAGCGTCATATAATGCCAAGGAGACAGCCCAATCCAGCAAAAAAACAAAAAAAACCAGCCCAATCCAGCAAAGAAACATCCACATATAGCAAAGAGACAGCCCAATCCAGCAAACAAACATCCACATATTGCAAAGAGACAGACCAATCCAGCAAAGACACAGCCAAGTCCAGCAAAGAGACATCCCTCTCTACCCCAGTGCAGCTGTCATGGTGTGATGGCGTGTGATAAAAGAGAAAGTGTGCCGCGCTCCTTCAGTGCGGCAGTGTCTCCAGCGGCCGGCCCTGGAAGTGTGAGTCCCCCTGCAGGCAGCACTTCCTGTGTGTCACTGGAGCCAACTTTTGTCTGCAGCTCCTACTATGCTGGAGCCGGCCCTGCTTTAAGGCAAGTCTGTGGTGGCCGGCCCAGTCAGCCTCTGCCAGGTGGCCGATCATAATTCTACTGGACAACTAGGCAGGAGAAAAGATGCCTATAGGCACAGCCTACTGCTTCTAATGGTAAATCCACCCTAAGATGCCTATAGGCACACCTATTGTGTCTACTGGTAAGTCCATCCCGTGGTGCCTATAGGCACAGTCTATTGTATTTAATGGTAAATCCATCCCAAGGTGCCCATAGGCACAGCTTATTGTGTCTGATGGTAAGTCCATCCCAATGTGCCTATAGGCACAGCCAACTGTGTTTAATGGCAAGTCCATCTCAAGGTGCCTAAAAGGCATAGCCTGTTGTGTCTGATGGTAAATCCATCCCAAGTTTTCTTTAGGCACAGCCTATTGTGTTTAATAGTAAATCCAGCCCTGCTGAGGGTACTTAGGTCTTGCTTAGATGCGCATTAAAAGGAGGACACTTGCTCCATGGGTTAAACCCCGTACCATGCACCCCCCCCTTTTTTTCCCCAATCATGGCTACTTTACACGACACCTGTGAAGGAACATTGCAATCCTGGCATGTCTGAACATTGTATCTGGACCCCGGGCAGGCAAAGCCATTCCTCCCATTCTAACCTGGGTTCGAATATTAGGATAATGTGTAAATAGGCTTATCACTGCCTGGATGAGGATGTCTTTGGGGACCTCCAATCTCAGGAGAGACCCTAGATCAGCAGCTCTACTAGATTGGATGAGGAGTGGATGATTCTGGACCAATACACTCTTATAGGACATCGGGATCCCATCAATGTCCATACTTTCCTGGGAAAAATAGGAAATAGCTGGATTGCCCTCTGTGGGTATCTAAGCAGGGTTACCGAGACACGGCCTAAATGACAGAAGATAATGATCTGTTACCACCTAAATCGATGGAGGATTGTTATTCAACATTATTAAATGAAATACCCCTCGGGGGAAATAGGGGGACCTTCATTTTCAAAGCATTTGTTTGATTAATGAGGACAAATCCACATTTGTTTTTGACTGTAATGAGAAGTTCTGAAGGCTTGTGATAGAATTTTGTAACAAAAATACCATTGCAGTTTGATTACATTTTTTTGTTAATGAGATGTACAATGAATGTTCTGTCAAACCATCTTACGAGTACCCCTTGTGAAAGTACCCCTGGGGCACATGAATACCTCTAGTGAAAGTACCCCTGGGGCACATGAATACCTCTAGTGAAAGTACCCCTGGGGTACATGAATACCTCTAGTGAAAGTACCCCTGGGGTACATGAATACCTCTAGTGAAAGTACCCCTGGGGCACATGAATACCTCTAGTGAAAGTACCCCTGGGGTACATGAATACCTCTAGTGAAAGTACCCCTGGGGTACATGAATACCTCTAGTGAAAGTACCACTGGGGCACATGAATACCTCCAGTGAAAGTACCCCTGGGGCACAAGAATACCTGTCGTGAAAGTACCACTGGGGCACAAGAATACCTGTCGTAAAAGTACCCCTGGGGTACATGAATACCTCTAGTGAAAGTACCCCTGGGGTACATGAATACCTCTAGTGAAAGTACCACTGGGGCACATGAATACCTCCAGTGAAAGTACCCCTGGGGCACAAGAATACCTGTCGTGAAAGTACCACTGGGGCACATGAATACCTCTAGTGAAAGTACCCCTGGGGTACATGAATACCTCTAGTGAAAGTACCCCTGGGGCACAAGAATACCTCTAGTGAAAGTACCCCTGGGGTACATGAATACCTCTGGTAAAAAAAGTACCCCTGGGGCACAAGAATACCTCTCGTGAAAGTACCCCTGGGGTACATGAGTACCCCTCGTGAAAGTACCCTTTGTGAAAGCACTCCTGGTGTACATAAGTACACCTCTTGTAAGTACACCTGGGATATATGAGTACCCTTCATGAAAGTACCCCTGGGGTACATGAGTACCTCCCGTGAATGTATCCCTGGGGTATATAAGTACCCCACCTGAAAGTACCCCAGGAGTACATGAGTACCTCCTGTGAAAGTACCCCTGGGCTACATGACTACCCCTTGTGAAAGTACCCCTGGGGTACATGAGTACCTCTCGGGTAAGTATCCCTGGGGTACATGAGTACCTCTCGGGTAAGTACACCTGGGTACATGAGTACCCTTTGTGATTGTACCCCAAGGCTACGTTAGTACCTCTCATGATAGTACCCCTGGGGTACATGAGTATCGTTCACTAAGGTACCCCAGGGGTACATGAGTACATCTCATGAAAGTACCCCAGTACACATGAGTGCCTCTTGTGAAAGTACCCCTGGGGTACATGTACCTTTGGGTGAGAACCTATGTTCTCACCCAAAGGTACGTTTCTGGTGGACAGGCTGGAGAACATTTGGTGTAGGTGTAGGAGCCAACTGGTGCAATCCTGTAGAAGAACCACAAGTCTCAGCATGCCATGACAGCCAACAAAAGGCTCGCTTGCCCTTGCAGTTCCCCATCAAGCTTCCTATGCCATATCCATAGTACCACCCCTCAAGTTTCTATACAGATCCCCCCAATTTTAAAGCGCCATCTCACTTGTGCTTGGGGTGTAGGAGGAAGTGCGGTTGGTCCCTTGGCTGAGTGCAGGTGATGGAGGGGGCATGGTGGGCGGCGTGGTCCTCGTCTGGGTCTTCACATCAGCCGGTGAGTCTGGCATTGTAATCTGGGAATCGTGTGAATTGCCTGCGAAGAGAAAATAAAAAGAAAAGAATGAGATGAGCCGCTCATAATAACAGGTTCTCTTTATAATCTCAGAGATGACAGATTGTGCCAGTCCAGGGGGGGGGGGGGTGACCAAGGCTGGGTGGAAATTACCATTCAGGTGGAGAGGGTCGGGGGGGGGGGTGTGATGGAAGACGTGGACGGAGAGCAGCAGTTAAAGCAATTCCGAAACACCTGCTGCTGGGATCAGCTGTGGCGCTCCCCCTACCACCCCCCCCCCCCAACCTCCTCTACTATTATTAACCCTTGCCTGGCCGGCGGCGCTCTGTTCCTCTGCCAGCGACGAGGTCCGTGGGGTTCACTGCAGTTTGAGAGCCGAGGACAGGTGTGTGGCAGCTGCCGAGATCCGTCCTGCAACTCCAGCCAAGACCAAAGAAGGGAACGCCGGGCAGAAGACAGGAGGGAAGGAGTCTGCCAGGGCGGCCTTAACCCTTCGCGTGCCACCCGGCGGCACAGTTTGCAGGGTTCCTCGCCTAGTTTTTTTTTTTTTTTTTAGTTTTTGCACAGACGCGCGAACACCCAGCCCGGTTGCCTTGCGCCTCTCTCTTTCTCTCCGGCATACGCCCCGCCGGCCAGGACTAGCGCACACCATATGGGATTGTGTCCCCAGTGCCCCCCCCCTCCTCCTGGTGCCGCAGATAAGAAGGCTCCCTGTTTATGAGAAGCACTTTTCTCAGCCGCCAGGGTTGGCGATTGCCGCTTGTGTGTTTTTTTTTTTTTTTTTGACAGGTCTTGGGAAAACTCCAGCGCTCCCAGCCCCGGCTCCAGCCAGGAACTCTCCTCCTCTTTTCGGATTATTTTTATTTGCTCGCTAATGGGCTGCAGCTGGACGTTTGTGCGGAGCTGACATCTGGAGTCCATCACCAGCGCGGGCATCCAGGATCACATCTACACAATGGTGCCAAATGCAGAGCCAGGAGGAGGGGGGGGGGGTGATAAAGAGGGGGCATTCTCCAGAGCTGGCTCTACGGTGCCATGTGATGAGGGTACCAGCAAGCCGTGCCCGCCGGGGGGGTACAGTGCCACGCAAGACCCACGTTGGTCCCTTTTATTTAAAGTGAACCTGTCATCCATTTCAGACATTGAAAACTAAAAACGTCCTGCCTGACAATAGAAGCGACACCAAAAAATATCTTTATTCTCCATCCACATTCACTGCTTAACAGCCTAGTAATCCATTCTTCAGGACATTCCTTCTTACTGTGTGTTTCCCGCCCCTTGTAACGTCCCATGTGGGCTCCCGATCCTCTCCTTTTCCCCTCTCAAGAACAGCTCTGTGCACATCCCATCTCAGGAGTGAGGAAGAGAGGGGGGGCTGCGTTCCTAAATACAGGGGGACCAAGAGAGGGGGGGCTACATCCCTACATACAGGGGGACCAAGAGAGGGGGCTACATTCCTACATACAGGGGGACCAAGAGAGGGGGGCTACATTCCTACATACAGGGGGGGCAAGAGAGGGGGGGGGCTACATTCCTACATACAGGGGGGGCAAGAGAGGGGGGGGGCTACATTCCTACATACAGGGGGGCAAGAGAGGGGGGGCTACATTCCTACATACAAGGGGGACCAAGAGAGGGGGGCTACATTCCTACATACAGGGGGACCAAGAGAGGGGGGCTACATTCCTACATACAAGGGGGACCAAGAGAGGGGGGCTACATTCCTACATACAGGGGGGCCAAGAGAGGGGGGCTACATTCCTACATACAAGGGGGACCAAGAGAGGGGGGCTACATTCCTTCATACAGGGGGACCAAGAGAGGGGGGCTACATTCCTACATACAGGGGGACCAAGAGAGGGGGGCTACATTACTACATACAGGGGGACCAAGAGGGGGGGCTACATTCCTACATACAGGGGGACCAAGAGGGGGGGCTACATTCCTACATACAAGGGGGACCAAGAGAGGGGGGCTACATTCCTACATACAAGGGGGACCAAGAGAGGGGGGCTACATTCCTTCATACAGGGGGACCAAGAGAGGGGGGCTACATTCCTACATACAGGGGGACCAAGAGAGGGGGGGCTACATTCCTACATACAGGGGGACCAAGAGGGGGGGCTACATTCCTACATACAGGGGGACCAAGAGAGGGGGGAGCTACATTCCTACATACAAGGGGACCAAGAGGGGGGGCTACATTCCTACATACAGGGGGACCAAGAGAGGGGGGCTACATTCCTACATACAGGGGGACCAAGAGAAGGGGGGCTACATTCCTACATACAGAGGGACCAAGAGAGGGGGGGCTACATTCCTACATACAAGGGGGACCAAGAGAGGGGGGGGCTACATTCCTATATACAGGGGGACCAAGAGAGGGGGGAGCTACATTCCTACATACAGGGGGACCAAGAGGGGGGGCTACATTCCTACATACAGGGGGACCAAGAGAGGGGGGCTACATTCCTACATACAGGGGGACCAAGAGAGGGGGGGCTACATTCCTAAATACAGGGGGACCAAGAGAGGGGGGGCTACATTCCTACATACAAGGGGGACCAAGAGAGGGGGGGCTACATTCCTATATACAGGGGGACCAAGAGAGGGGAGCTACATTCCTACATACAGGGGGACCAAGAGGGGGGGCTACATTCCTACATACAGGGGGACCAAGAGAGGGGGGCTACATTCCTACATACAGGGGGACCAAGAGAGGCGGGGCTACATTCCTACATACAGGGGGACCAAGAGAGGGGGGGCTACATTCCTACATACAGGGGGACCAAGAGAGGCGGGGCTACATTCCTACATACAGGGGGACCAAGAGAGGGGGGGCTACATTCCTACATACAGGAGGACCAAGAGAGGCGGGGCTACATTCCTACATACAGGGGGACCAAGAGAGGGGGGGCTACATTCCTACATACAGGGGGACCAAGAGAGGGGGGCTACATTCCTACATACAGGGGGACCAAGAGAGGGGGGCTACATTCCTACATACAAGGAGTCCAAGAGAGGGGGGGCTACATTCCTACATACAGGGGGACCAAGAGAGGGGAGCTACATTCCTACATACAGGGGGACCAAGAGGGGGGGGCTACATTCCTTCATACAGGGGGACCAAGAGAGGGGGGGCTACATTCCTACATACAGGGGGACCAAGAGAGGGGGGGCTACATTCCTACATACAGGGGGACCAAGAGAGGGGGGGCTACATTCCTAAATACAGGGGTACCAAGAGAGGGGGGGCTACATTCCTACATACAGGGGGACCAAGAGAGGGGGGGCTACATTCCTAAATACAGGGGTACCAAGAGAGGGGGGGCTACATTCCTTCATACAGGGGGACCAAGAGAGGGGGGCTACATTCCTACATACAGGGGGACCAAGAGAGGGGGGCTACATTCCTACATACAGGGGGACCAAGAGAGGGGGGGCTACATTCCTAAATACAGGGGTACCAAGAGAGGGGGGCTACATTCCTACATACAGGGGGACCAAGAGAGGGGGGGCTACATTCCTACATACAGGGGGACCAAGAGAGGGGGGGCTACATTCCTAAATACAGGGGTACCAAGAGAGGGTGGCTACAGTCCTACAGTCCTATTTACAGAGGGACCAAGACAGGATGGCTACATTCCTACATACAGGGGGACCAGGAGAGGGTGGCTACAGTCCTACAGTCCTATTTACAGAGGGACCAAGACAGGATGGCTACATTCCTACATACAGGGGGACCAGGAGAGGGGGGCTACATTCCTACATACAGGGTGACCAAGAGAGGGGGGCTACATTCCTACATACAGGGTGACCAAGAGAGGGGGGGCTACATTCCTACATACAGGGGGTCCAAGAGAGGGTGGCTACTTTCCTACATACAAGGGGGACCAAGAGAGGAGGGCTACATTCCTACATACAGGGGGACCAAGAGAGGGGGGCTACATTCCTACATACAGGGGGACCAAGAGAGGGGGGCTACATTCCTACATACAGGGGGACCAAGAGAGGGGGGCTACATTCCTACATACAGGGGGACCAAGAGAGGGGGGGCTACATTCCTACAGAGGGACCAAGAGAGGGGGGCTACGTTCCTACATACAGAGGGACCATGGAGAACGAACGTAGCCTCCCTCTTACAGGAAGTCAGATCACAGCAGCAATATAAAGGAATTTGGAGATTTGAAGGAGGCTGAGAGCCATAGAAGGGACCTTTTTTTTCTAGTTATGAATACATATTTTTATTTAAACCAGAGTTCACTGTCACTTTAACTACTATTAGCCACAAAATTATATTTGCCCCTCTGATGCTGGTTTAACTTTTTTTTACCTGAGGTTCAACTTCATCCTCCAGCCTTCTCCCGATTACCCAATCAGAGCACCTTATTGGCCAGCAATGCTACTCTTATTGGACACGGTGCAGGCACTTATGCCGCGTACACACGACCGGTTTTGCCGTCACAATAAACTCCGAAGGTTTCTCCGACGGAACTCTGACGGAATTTCACTTAAGTGGTCTTGCCTACACAAGGTCAAACTAAAGTCCGACCGTCCAGAACGCGGTGACGTACAACGCGTACGACGGGACTAGAAAAGGGAAGTTCGGTAGCCAATAGCTTCCGTCTCGTACTTGCTTCAGAGCATGCGTCGTTTTTGGTCCGTCGGAACAGCATACAGACGAGCGGTTTTCCCGATAGGAATTGGTTCCGTTGGAAATATTTAGAACATGTTCCATTTCTAGGTCCATCAGAATTTTCGAAAAAAAGTCAGATGAGGGACACACCTGATCGGAATAGACGATGAAAAGATTCTGTCGGACTTTTTTTTGTTGGACATTCCGCTCTTGTGTACGCAGCTTTAGAGAGGAGGAGCCAGCAGCATAGAAATTGGTGAAATGCAAGTGCTGGGGTAAGAATTGTAAAAAATCATTTGGGAATATTTATTTTCTTGTGCTCAATGTGTTCAACTAAAAAGCGCTGAGGGTTTAATTATTACTTTAATACTCCAAACTCATGGGAAATGTGAATGCTACAGAAAGACTTATATGACCCCTCAAGCCAAACTCCCAATTACACAGCTGAACAATCCATACAGGAACCAAATTATTGGCGGCAAAATTGTGAAGGAATGCGTGCCCTCCACTGATCCATCCGCACCTGCTGTACTGTATAGCTGCATGGCATGACGAGGGTGACAACACTTTTTTTCACACCACATTAGTGACACCCACCCCGATCCATCAACCGAAGTGAGAAAAATTGTCCAACGGAAAATGGGTAAAAAATTCAGTTGCAAAGATTGAATTTTTGTACACCGGATTCCTAGATGAGCGTTCATTTCTGACCATCTCTTGTATCATGTCTGCAGTCTCTGATCATCTCTTGTATCATATCTGCAGTCTCTGACCACCTCCTGTATCATGTCTGCAGTCTATGACCATCTCCTGTATCATGTCTGCAGTCTCTGACCATCTCCTGTATCATGTCTGCAGTCTCTGACCATCTCTTGTATCATGTCTGCAGTCTCTGACCATCTTGTGTATCATGTCTGCAGTCTCTGATCCTCTCTTGTATCATGTCTGCAGTCTCTGACCATCTCCTGTATCATGTCTGCAGTCTCTGACCATCTCTTGTATCATGTCTGCAGTCTCTGACCATCTCTTGTATCATGTCTGCAGTCTCTGACCATCTCCTGTATCATGTCTGCAGTCTCTGACCATCTCCTGTATCATGTCTGCAGTCTCTGACCATCTCCTGTATCATGTCTGCAGTCTCTGACCATCCCCTGTATCATGTCTGCAGTCTCTGACCATCCCCTGTATCATGTCTGCAGTCTCTGACCATCTCTTGTATCATGTCTGCAGTCTCTGGCCATCTCCTGTATCGTGTCTGCAGTCTCTGACCATCTCTTGTATCATGTCTGCAGTCTCTGGCCATCTCCTGTATCGTGTCTGCAGTCTCTGACCATCTCTTGTATCATGTCTGCAGTCTCTGGCCATCTCCTGTATCGTGTCTGCAGTCTCTGACCATCTCCTGTATCATGTCTGCAGTCTATGACCATCTCCTGTATTATGTCTGCAGTCTCTGACCATCTTGTGTATCATGTCTGCAGTCTCTGATCCTCTCTTGTATCATGTTTGCAGTCTCTGACCATCTCCTGTATCATGTCTGCAGTCTCTGACCATCTCCTGTATTATGTCTGCAGTCTCTGACCATCTCCTGTATCATGTCTGCAGTCTCTGACCATCCCCTGTATCATGTCTGCAGTCTCTGACCATCCCCTGAATCATGTTTGCAGTCTCTGACCATCTCTTGTATCATGTCTGCAGTCTCTGGCCATCTCCTGTATCGTGTCTGCAGTCTCTGACCATCTCTTGTATCATGTCTGCAGTCTCTGACCATCTCCTGTATCATGTCTGCGGTCTCTGACCATCCCCTGTATCATGTCTGCAGTCTCTGACCATCTCTTGTATCATGTTTGCAGTCTCTGGCCATCTCCTGTATTGTGTCTGCAGTCTCTAACCATCTCTTGTATCATGTCTGCAGTCTCTGACCATCTCCTGTATCATGTCTGCAGTCTCTGGCCATCTCCTGTATCATGTCTGCAGTCTCTGACCATCTCTTGTATCATGTCTGCAGTCTCTGACCATCTCTTGTATCATGTCTGCAGTCTCTGACCATCCCCTGAATCATGTCTGCAGTCTCTGACCATCTCTTGTATCATGTCTGCAGTCTCTGGCCATCTCCTGTATCGTGTCTGCAGTCTCTGACCATCTCTTGTATCATGTCTGCAGTCTCTGACCATCTCCTGTATCATGTCTGCGGTCTCTGACCATCCCCTGTATCATGTCTGCAGTCTCTGACCATCTCTTGTATCATGTTTGCAGTCTCTGGCCATCTCCTGTATTGTGTCTGCAGTCTCTGACCATCTCTTGTATCATGTCTGCAGTCTCTGACCATCTCCTGTATCATGTCTGCAGTCTCTGGCCATCTCCTGTATCATGTCTGCAGTCTCTGACCATCTCTTGTATCATGTCTGCAGTCTCTGACCATCTCTTGTATCATGTCTGCAGTCTCTGACCATCCCTTGTATCATGTCTGCAGTCTCTGACCATCTCCTGTTGTATGTTTGGTGTCTCTGATAATGAATATTCAGTACATTTTATTTGTGGCCCTTTGGTGATGTCAGGGGGCCGCACTTTGGGCCCCTCATAAGTGGACCACCACAGCTCTAGAGTGTTGATCACAAGTGACTGCTTTATCTGCAGATTCCACTTTACAGGAGAGTAATGAGGAAGCAGCAAACCAACGGAAGAAAAGTGAGAGTATTACCGCCAGCAGGGAAGCAGAAAGAGGAAGAGAGGGCGTGAGAACGGGCGATGAGCGGGGGACCCGCGGCTGCCTGTCACATGGCAGGAGCATGGGAGCAGAGCAAAGGGTTAACAGGAGACCCCAGCAGTCCTCTCCCTGCTCTTTAAATGGCTGGAAATGCAGAGCAGATGTTGGGAGGCCGATCCCAGCCACAGCCAGCCCCGCTCCTAAATAAAGTAAAGTATTCCTGAAATTCAGCGCTGAGCCCCGCCAAGAACAACTCCAGATAAGAGCCGGAGACACTGGGCTCCATCTGGTCTCTGTTATGGAAACACTCAGCTGGGAGCCAGAGAGCGCCCTGCACTGGGACTGGAAGAATGCACAGCTTGTAATGGTGGAGGCTGAGCAGGGCCTACCTGGAACACAGAGCCAGGGGTCCCAATGGCCCCCATCCCCCCCCCAATACCCCAGCACTGCATAATACCCCCCCTGTTCATAGACTTCACATCTAATCCACATGATGACCTCAACTCTACTACACTGACCACCGCCCTAAGACCTACCTACAGGGCCCACCAGCCCCTTGCCTGCAGAGCTAAGTACACCTTCAGCTATATTCCAGGTGAAACCCATCAAAAGGTGTGCAAAGTCTTACCCTTTATTTTCTTTAGAAAGCAGCCACAGCTTCAGTAGGAAAGCCTGTCCCCCTGCCAGCATGCTGCAGAGAGGGAGCTGTGAACTTTGTGTGCAAGCAGTGGTCTCTCTGCAGAGGTCCCACATGCCCCTTCCACACTAATAGGTGCCTACGGGGGCCTAACAGCCCATTGTCTGTTGCCTGCAGAGCTAAGTACACCTTCTCTAACTCTCTGTGGTTGGGCTTAAAGTGAACCTCCACTTTGCTCCACCATGCACTAAGCAATTTAAAAGCCCTACTCAGGGCAAAAGGGGGCAAGAAAATGTTTGCCTGGGTCCAATCAATATTAAAGACGGCCCTGGCCCTACTGAACATTCAGTTGTAGTAGAAAAGCCTGCTGCCCTCTGCCAGCATGCTCCAGATAGGGACCTATGAACTTTGTGTGCAAGCAGTGGTCTCTCTGCAGAGGTCCGACATGCCCCCTCCGCAATTAATAGATGCATACGGGTCCTAGCAGCCCCTTGTCTGTTGCATGAAGAAGCCTAGTATACCTTCCCTAATCCCATGAAATACGGTGGGCTTAAAGTAAAGCTCTACTTTGCCTACCCAGCGCTGAGCAACAGGTATAACCCAAAGGCCCGACTGAGTGTTCAGTTTATTTCAGCAATATATATTGCAGGTGCAACCGATCAAAGGGTGTGCAAAGTCCTATTTGCCTTAGAAAGCAGCCACAGCTTCAGTAGGAAAGGCTGTTCCCTGCCAGCTTGCTGTAGACAGGGACCCTTGCACTTTGCATGCAAGCAGTGGTCTCTTGCAGAGCTCCCACATGCCCCCTTCGCTCTAATAAGTACCTACAGGGCCTAACAGCCCCTTGTCTGTTGTAGGCAGCTTGAGTTGGAAGACCCCCCCCCCCCCGCCAGCTTGCTGCCGAGAGGAACCTTGCACTTTGTGCGGAAGCAGCGGTCTCCCAGCAGAGGTTCCACATGCCCCTTTTGCTGGGTCAGACCTATAGCTCTCCATTAAGCAAAGCTGATGTAATGTTATACTGCTGGGTGCTTCACCAACGGAAGAATTCCTTCTCACGTCCGGCATGCTGCAGAGAAGGATCCTTGCACTTTGTGTGGAAGCAGTAGTCCCTCTGCAGAGGTCCCACATGCTCCCCGCTGGGTCAGATCTATAGCTTTCCATTGAGCAAAGCTAATGTAGTATTACATAGCTCCCAACTGTCCCTGATTTCGAGGGAGTGTCCCTGATTTGGAGCAATGTCCCTCTGTCCCTCATTCCTCCTCATGTGTCCCTCATTTCGGTCTGATCGATATAGTTGTATATAAAATGCACTTTTTATCTTTCAAAAAGTGTTTCCCAGCGCTAAACCTTTCATCTGATTTCTAAATGGCTACATTTGTAAATTCCAAAAGCCAATATAAAGGAATAATAGTGGTAAAAAAAAAAGCACTTGTGGATTTAATTAACCTTTTGTTTTTGGTTAATTCTCCTTTAAGGGGGCGTGGCAGGGGGCGTTTCCTGTGCCTACATACGTTTGCTAGTAGGTGTCCCTCATTCCCATCCCAAAATGTTGGGAGGTGTGATATTATACTGCTGCCTGTTTCACAGACAGAGGGATTCCCCCCTCACTACCAGCATGCTGCAGAGAGGGACCTATGCACTTTGCGTGGAAGCAGTGGTCTCTCTGCAGAGGTCCCTCATGGGTTATATTGCTCCATTAAGCAAAGAAGATGCCGTGTCGTTATATTGCTGTCTGTGTCACCGATGTAGGATTCCCCTATGCAGGCAGCGGGGGCGGCCCGTCCATTGTGTGCCGCCTAGATGGGGTGGTGGACCGGCAGACATCGATGGGGGGTTGGAGGTCCTGGGGGGGGGGGTGTTGGAGGTCCCGGGTGGGGGGGGGTTGAAGGTCCGGGTGGGGGGATTGTTTGCCACCCCCCCAAACAAACCACCAGCCGGTACAAATCCTTTATTATAAAACCCAAATTTCTATTATTTTGTGTAAAGTTTCCACTTTAAGAACCTGATCCAGGCGGTGCGCCGGCTCCTGGCGTCTGAATATTCGCTCGCTTGTTTTTTTGGAGTGGGAGTTCTAATGCCAGAAATTTTAGCAAGCAAATTTCTGGCACGGCTGCAGACTATGACATCATGTGTTCTACGCTTATTAATCCTAATAAACAAAATAAATGGCTTCTCTGTAGCAGTGGAGTCATTGCTGCACTTTGTTATTTTTCATAGATATAAATGGAGGTTTCTGAAGGTTTTTTATCGCAGGGATCGGGTGAATTTCTTGTATTGGGTGAATCTCCCGGATCGGGTGAATTTCCTGTATCGGGTGAATCTCCCGGATCGGGTGAATTTCCTGTATCGGGTGAATCTCCCGGATCGGGTGAATTTCCTGTATCGGGTGAATCTCCCGGATCAAGTGATTTTCCCGGATCGGGTGAATTTCCTGTATCGGGTGAATCTCCCGGATTGGGTGAATCTCCCGGATCGGGTGAATTTCCTGTATCGGGTGAATCTCCCGGATTGGGTGAATCTCCCGGATCGGGTGAATTTCCTGTATCGGGTGAATCTTCCGGATTGGGTGAATCTCCCGGATCGGGTGAATCTCCCGGATCGGGTGAATTTCCCGGATCGGGTGAATTTCCTGTATCGGGTGAATCTCCCGAATTGGGTGAATCTCCCGGATCGGGTGAATTTCCTGTATCGGGTGAATTTCCCGTATTGGGTGAATTTCCCGGATCGGGTGAATCTCCCGGATCGGGTGAATTTCCTGTATCGGGTGAATCTCCCGGATCGGGTGAATTTCCTGTATCGGGTGAATCTCCCGGATCGGGTGAATTTCCTGTATCGGGTGAATCTCCCGGATCAAGTGATTTTCCCGGATCGGGTGAATTTCCTGTATCGGGTGAATCTCCCGGATTGGGTGAATTTCCTGGATCGGGTGAATCTCCCGGATCGGGTGAATTTCCTTCATACACAGAAATCTCTCCAAAGTACGGGGAGATTTCCTCTTAGCTGACACCGGGTCGGGTGTCCCGATTGGAGGATTCCCTCTCACTTCCTTTTGCTGGTGACAACTTGTAACATTTTGGATTTCCCATCATTTTTTTTGTTGGGGTTACAATGGTCTCCAGGACAGATGGAGAAGGGGGGGGGGGGGCTCTCCCCAGCAATAAAACCTGCCAGGGGTTCCAAACATTCCCTCCTCTTTAAAAAAAAACAAAAAACGTTGGCTTTTTAAAGTGACACTAAACACGCTGTATAATTTACATTCTCCTTTCTATCTCTGTATGGGGATGACGACTCTCATTATTTTAACTGCTTGCCGGGATGGATAAAAATCAATGATTTGTAAAAAAAAAAAATTTAGAAAATCTGATTTTTTTATTTAAATGGGACTTTTTTGATTTTTATGAAATTTATTTTATTAAATGCTTTTGGCGTAAAAATCTATCTAAAGATAGATTTCTATTTAAGATACATTCATAATTTTAGCTTATTCAGCATGAAATGGAGCTTAGTTATGTAGTATGATGCTGTATATTCTGCAATATTTGTATTTTTGGTAAACTCGTTCAATGAATCCAAGCTGAGATAACATGCACTGCATTGATGCATTCACACAATGTCACAGTAACCATGAGATAAAACAAAGTTCAGGAATATTCCTTTATCCCATTGTTTTGCAAATCTATGTACACTACAAACTGTATGACTGAATCGCTTCTGATATCGCCGTTTTACTAACCTGACAGCTTATTATTCTAAATAGGAAAACTTCATTTTGTTTGCAAATTTTAGAGATTCCAACTACCAGCAAGAATAAGTCCTTGCATATAAAGAGCACCTGTCATTTCAGAGCCATCATGGCAGTGCCTGTTAGCGGGCATCCAATCACCTGCTGCCGCCACGTCCCTCCCCTTGTTGTGTCACCGCCCCATCACCAGCCATCCCATTAAAGTGAATGGGACTGTCGGTGAGCCAACAGCGGGTCAGAGGAGGAGCCAACAGCGGGGTCAGAGGAGGAGCCAACAGCAGGTCAGAGAAGGAGCCAACAGCGGTGTAAGAGGAGGAGCCAACAGCGGGGTCAGAGGAGGAGCCAACAGCGGGGTGAGAGGAGGAGCCAACAGCGGGGTCAGAGGAGGAGCCAACAGCGGGGTCAGAGGAGGAGCCAACAGCAGGTCAGAGAAGGAGCCAACAGCGGTGTAAGAGGAGGAGCCAACAGCGGGGTCAGAGGAGGAGCCAACAGCGGGGTGAGAGGAGGAGCCAACAGCAGGTCAGAGAAGGGGCCAACAGCGGGGTCAGAGGAGGAGCCAACAGCGGGTCAGAGGAGGGAGACAACACCATTGTGGGGCACCATTCCATCCACTGATACCAATGATGGGACACTATTCCTCCCACTGACACCAATGATGGGACACTATTCCTTCCACTGACACTAATGATGGGACACTATTCCTCCCACTGATGGGACACTATTCCTCCCACTGACACCAATGATGGGGCACTATTCCTCCCACTGACACCAATGATGGGACACTATTCCTCCCAATGATGGGACACTATTCCTCCCACTGACACCAATGATGGGACACTATTCCTCCCAATGATGGGACACTATTCCTCCCACTGACACCAATGATGGGGCACTATTCCTCCCACTGACAACAATGATGGGGCACTATTCCTCCCACTGACACCAATGATGGGGCACTATTCCTCCCACTGACACCAATGATGGGGCACTATTCCTCCCACTGACAACAATGATGGGACACTATTCCTTCCACTGACACCAATGATGGGACACTATTCCTCCCAATGATGGGGCACTATTCCTCCCACTGACACCAATGATGGGGCACTATTCCTCCCACTGACACCAATGATGGGGCACTATTCCTCCCACTGACACCAATGGTGGGGCACTATTCCTCCCACTGACACCAATGGTGGGGCACTATTCCTCCCACTGACACCAATGATGGGACACTATTCCTCACACTGACACCAATGATGGGGCATTTTCTGCTCCCACTGGCCACAGTCTGGCCCCCCTAAAACCTGAAGGACAGTAAACTGGCCCTTTTTTCAGGGAGTTTGGAGACTCCTGGTATAGATAGACGATCTGTAGATTATCACACCTTGTCTATCGATCGTCTGCAGAATGTTTCCTGAACTCTGGTGGGAATGAGGAGGGAGAAGGAGGAGATTCTGACGTCTACAATGCAGATGGGAGAAATACCAGCACAGAAGGAGCTCTGCTGACCTTTGTATAGAACACAATATGGTGCTTCGCCTCATTTTATAGCGCAGGGTCGTGACTTTGATTTCTCTTAAAGGATAAGAACGCTTTTTAATGACACTTTGCTGACTTTGACACAACCTCCCCCCACACATCATTTACGGGGGTTTCAGGCCCGGTGCTGCTTTGCCTCTGCCATGCAACAACTTAAAGCTGACCTCCGGGGAAACTGCTAAATGAGCCGATAAAACACATGGGAGCCGTTTTACCTGCTAAAGGATTTATAATTCTGAGAATTAAAAAGCCCCTACCAAACAGCACGACCAGGTGGATCTATACCAACAACGAGCCTGTTGATTGGACAGTAAGTGAGCAGCAGCAGACTGATGAGATCAACCCTCTGCTCTCTCCTATCAGCATGTTCCTTGTCAGCACATCTGCACCCAGCACCTGATCAGATCCTAATTCTGCCTCTCCCTCTATCAGTCTGAGTGGAGCTGTACAGAGGAGTTCCAGAAGCTGATACAATGTCACAATTGTATACTTACATTATTATTATATACTCACATACAGTAATCATCTCTGTGTTTTATAGCTGCCTGGAGTTCCACTTCAAAGAAAATAAAAAGTGTCCTGCTTACAGTGAATCCTTCCTTATATTAACCACTTGGTGAGCGCCCCTCCCCCCCCCCGTACATCTACAGCGGCAGAGCGCCCTCCGTACATCTACAGCGGCAGAGCGTCCCCCGTACATCTACAGCGGCAGAGCGCCCCCCGTACATCTACAGCGGCAGAGCGTCCCCCGTACATCTACAGCGGCAGAGCGTCCCTCCGTACATCTACAGCGGCAGAGCGCCCCCCGTACATCTACAGCGGCAGAGCGCCCCCCGTACATCTACAGCGGCAGAGCGTCCCCCGTACATCTACAGCGGCAGAGCGTCCCTCCGTACATCTACAGCGGCAGAGCGCCCCCCGTACATCTACAGCGGCAGAGCGCCCCCCCGTACATCTACAGCGGCAGAGCGTCCCCCGTACATCTACAGCGGCAGAGTGCCCTCCGTACATCTACAGCGGCAGAGCGTCCCCCGTACATCTACAGCGGCAGAGCGTCCCCTGTACATCTACAGCGGCAGAGCGCCCCCCGTACATCTACAGCGGCAGAGCGTCCCCCGTACATCTACAGCGGCAGAGCGCCCCCCCGTACATCTACAGCGGCAGAGCGCCCCCCGTACATCTACAGCGGCAGAGCGCCCCCCCCTGTACATCTACAGCGGCAGAGCGCCCCCCGTACATCTACAGCGGCAGAGCGCCCCCCATACATCTACAGCGGCAGAGCACCCCCCATACATCTACAGCGGCAGAGTGCCCCCTGTACATCTACAGCGGCAGAGCGCCCCCCCGTACATCTACAGCGGCAGAGCGCCCCCCGTACATCTACAGCGGCAGAGCACCCCCCGGTACATCTACAGCGGCAGAGCGCCCCCCGTACATCTACAGCGGCAGAGCGCCCCCCGTACATCTACAGCGGCAGAGCGCCCCCCGTACATCTACAGCGGCAGAGCACCCCCCGTACATCTACAGCGGCAGAGCGCCCCCCATACATCTACAGCGGCAGAGCACCCCCCATACATCTACAATGGCAGAGCGTCCCCCGTACATCTACAGCGGCAGAGCACCCCCCATACATCTACAGCGGCAGAGCACCCCCGTACATCTACAGCGGCAGAGCGTCCCCCGTACATCTACAGCGGCAGAGCGCCCCCCGTACATCTACAGCGGCAGAGCGCCCCCCGTACATCTACAGCGGCAGTGCGCCCCCCGTACATCTACAGCGGCAGAGCGCCCCCCATACATCTACTGCGGCAGAGCACCCCCAGTACATCTACAGCGGCAGAGTGCCCCCGTACATCTACAGCAGCAGAGCGCCCCCCGTACATCTGCAGCGGCAGAGCGCCCCCCGTACATCTACAGCGGCAGAGCGCCCCCCATACATCTACTGCGGCAGAGCGCCCCCCGGTACATCTACAGCGGCAGAGTGCCCCCGTACATCTACAGCAGCAGACGCCCCCCGTACATCTGCAGCGGCAGAGCGCCCCCCGTACATCTACAGCGGCAGAGCGCCCCCCGTACATCTACAGCGGCAGAGCGCCCCCCGTACATCTACAGCGCCAGAGCGCCCCCCATACATCTACAGTGGCAGAGCGCCCCCCGCACATCTACAGAGGCAGAGCAGCCCCCGTACATCTACAGCAGCAGAGCACCCCCCCATACATCTACAGCAGCAGAGTACCCCCGTACATCTACAGCGGCAGAGCGTCCCCGTACATCTACAGCGGCAGAGCGCCCCCCGTACATCTACAGCGGCAGAGCGCCCCCCGTACATCTACAGTGGCAGAGCGCCCCCCCGCACATCTACAGCGGCAGAGTGGCCCCCGTACATCTACAGCAGCAGAGCACCCCCCCCTGTACATCTACAGCGGCAGAGCACCCCCGTACATCTACAGTGACAGAGCGTCCCCGTACATCTACAGCGGCAGAGCGCTCCCCATACATCTACAGTGGCAGAGCGCCCCCCGCACATCTACAGCGGCAGAGCGCCCCCCGTACATATACAGCGGCAGAGCGCCCCCACACATCTACAGCGGCAAAGCAACAACAAGATCGCTTAGTAAAAGCAGAAAATATTACACATTGTTAGGCACTCATTTTACCCTTTGATCGCCCCTGATGTTAACCCCTTCCCACCCAGTGTCATTAGTACAGTGACAGTGTATAGTATTAGCACTGATCTCTGTATTAGTGTAATTGGTGATGTCAGTGGCAGTTAGTCAGCTCCCCCTCCCCCCCCAGTGTCAGTTAGTGTCATATTTATCGCTGCACTATCGCAGTCCCATTATAAGTCGATGATCGCCGCCATTATTAGTATAAAAAATAAATAAATAAAATTCCATTATATATCCCATAGTTTGTAGACGCGATAACTTTTACTCAAACCAATCAATATACGATTATTGGGGATTTTTTTTTTTTTTTTTACCAAAGACAATTATCATGTAGCAAAATACATATTGGTCTAAATCTATGAAGAAATCTGTTTTTGCTTTGTTTTGTTTTTTTACATTTTTAATTGGATATCTTTTATAGAACAAAGTAAAAAAATATTGTTTCATTTTTTTCAAAATTTCCGTTATCTTTATGTTTATAGCGCACAAAAATAGAAAACCCGCAGAGGTGATCAAATACCACCAAAAGAAATCTCTATTTGTGGGGAAAAAAAATATAGAAATTTCATTTGGATACATTGTTGCATTAATTGCAATTGTCAGTTAAAATAGTTAAAATAGCGCATTGCTATTAATAGATCATACATCCCAGGAGCAGTGGCAGCTGGTGCTCCAGCTGAGGGGGTGGCAAACAAACCACCCAACACCCCCTCCCCCAGGGGTGGCAAACAGACCACCTGACCTCCTCCGCGCCTGATGGGTGGCACTCACGTGGTCGGGCTCATGGCGGCGATGCAGAGCTGATGATGGCGGCGATCTTCCAGATCTCCCTGTACATCCTCCCTGCCCCTCGGTACCGGCCAATACAATAGCTTCTCCTTTCAGCCAACCGCGCTCCTCCCACTTCCTGATTGGCCGGGAGGAGAAGCAGGAAGACAATAGCGAATATTAATTCGCTATTGTCACACAAGCGGGTGGGCTCGGGGACGCATTGCTCTGCGCCCTGAGCCCACCCTTTTTTTAACCACTTAAGGACCGAGCCTCTTTTTGAGATTTGTTGTTTACAAGTTAAAAACAGTTTTTTTTGCTAGAAAATTACTTAGCGCCCCCAAACATTATACATTTTTTTTTCTAACACCCTAGAGAATAAAATGGCGGTCGTTGCAATACTTTCCTTCACACCATATTTGCGCAGTGGTCTTACAAGCGCATTTTTTTTGGAAAAAATACACTTTTTTGAATTAAAAAAAATAAGACAACAGTAAAATTAGCCCAATTTTTTAATGTTACGCTGAGTAAATTGATACCCAACATGTCACGCTTCAAAATTGCGCCCGCTCCTGGAATAGCGACAAATTTTTACTCTTAAAAATCTCCATAGGCGACGTTTAAAAAATTCTACAGGTTGCAATAAAAAAATATGTAAAAAATATGTAAAAAAAAATGTCCCTTTAAGAGCCATAGGCGGAAGTGATGTTTTGACGCCCTGCAATGTTATAGAGACGGGTGGGGGCCATCTTCCCCTCACTCGTCTCCGTACCCAGCAAGTGGAAACATCCAATCACCTCCACCGCTGCCGATGGATCCGGTAAGCGGCAGAGGGCAGCAGAACTTGGCGGGAGGAGGGGGGGCCCTCTCCCGCCGCCGATAAAAGTGATCTTGCGGCGAATCCGCCGCAGAGACCACTTTTATCTCGAAGCGGACCGCCCACTGAAGAAGAGATTACCGGGGTTATGGCAGCTAGCTGCTGCCATAACAACGATACTCCTCTACAAAGTACTGACATATAACGACGGTGGGCGGTCTAGAAGTGGTTAAACCAATTAGAGCGTCTGGCTTTAATCACGTGCTTAAAAAAAAAAACATAACCCCATTGGAATCCATGCGTCCGGCGCTCTGCATGTAGATTGGGGGCTGGGTGCATGGATTGGGGGGGGGGGGCCTTGCACCCCTTATGGAGCGGCAGCCACTGCCCGGGAGTCTTCAGGAGGGGAGAAGAGGAGGAGAGGGGTTTTCTCAGATAAGCACACCCTCCTGCATGTATGCTTGAGCTAAGGGCAGATGGATTCCGGGAAGTAAATGCTACATGAATCATTTGCCCTTAGTCAAGATGGCCGCAGCTAGAAATGCTAGGGGGGTGTTTTTCAAAGTTACTTCTAAACAAAATAAAGCATGGAGACACGGATGGATGGAGACATTGATGGATGGATGGGGGAGTTTGCTTTGAATAATAAAAATGAATTAAATAGTGTTTTTGGTTTATGGTGCAGATGGCGTTTAATATTGATTTTTTTTTTTAATATTTAAATCTCTTTAAATAAATATATATTTTTTAAAATTTCTGTTTATTAAAAGGTAGAAATAAAATGCGATCAAAATACTGAACACATTTTTTTTATATCACTTTTGTGGAAGGTGATCCCTCCATCCAACCGCCGGGAGCGTGTCCAAACAAATGACACGGCCGGTAACTTTGTCACCTCAATTCTGCAAATCACCAATTTCTCGCAGGTTGCGCGGCTGATCTCTGGTCACACAATGTCTACCAACGCGCCCTGGTAGCCGGCACACTTCGGCACGGACTCGGCATTATTTGGCATGATTAAAACATTGTATAGATTGTCCTTTCTAGGGGGGGTTGGGCAGAACCACCCTCGTCCTGGCAAAGTGCCACAAAGCGCTCCTTGATAGCGGATGAGTTAACAGCATTAAGCGCCCCCAGCTTAGCGCCACTGGGCATCGGGCACACTGAATGGGTATAATCCTTGTGACCACTTAGTATTTCTGTGTCATTCTCGGCACACATTGAGTTCAATTATCAGGGTAATTAAAACAGGATGAGTTAATTGGCAGTCATTTGCGTGGCAGATGGTTTTAATTGTGGCATCAAACAATTCACCTGTTTATATAAACAAAAGTGAAGCGCGTGAGTGACAGGCCTGGTGTGACAAATGTGACGATGATCACAATCGCGACACCCTGGGACAATTACAGCACAAAACTCAAAGATCATCAGGCTGTCATTTATATTGTTTGTCATGAGGCGGCACAATTTGGTAGAGGAGGGGGGGTGGGGGTGGGGGGGGGGGGGTGTTGGCTGCTTATCTTTTAAATCCTGACAGATGGATGTGGGTTTGCCAAGACACGGCATTGCAGTATAGCGCACGGTGCAATATTACACATTTAATCGGGTGAACTCAACCTGTGGCTCTCCAGCTGGTTAGAAGACTAAAGCTCCCAAAATCCCACTGGCAAAATGGTTGGCTTGGGGTAATGGAAGGCTTCAACAATGGCAGGAGTCCCATAAGACAAGCTTGTCATCCTTCAAACGGAAAACACAAGCCCTGCAAACCTATAGAAGCAGCAATTCCGAGCGATCGTTGTTTCTGAGCCCAACAGAAAGCGCTCCCTGTATACTGGCGAGGAACGGATTGGTTTATGTAAACCACAACTCACCCCGGAATTTCCTTGTCCTCAACAATGGAGGGTTTGCTGTGGGTCACTTCAAGTGGCACGGCATGCAGGCAAACCGGGCACCTTGGTGAGCTGGTAAAGGGTCCTTTGGACCCATAAACAGTAAATTTTCATTTTGTGCATGCTAAAAGTTTACTTCTATGTTTGCATGTTCTATTCATGTTGGTACATCCTACCAGTTCACTTCCATGTTGGTACATGCTAACAGTCCACCTCCATGTTGGTGCATCCTACCAGTCCACCTCCATGTTGGTACATCCTACCAGTTCACCTCCATGTTGGTGCATGCTAACAGTCCACCTCCATGTTGGTGCATCCTACCAGTTCACCTCCATGTTGGTACATGCTAACAGTCCACCTCCATGTTGGTGCATCCTACCAGTTCACCTCCATGTTGGTACATCCTACCAGTTCACCTCCATGTTGGTACATCCTACCAGTTCACCTCCATGTTGGTACATCCTACCAGTTCACCTCCATGTTGGTACATCCTACCAGTTCACCTCCATGTTGGTACATGCTACCAGTTCACCTCCACATTGGTACATGCTACCAGTTCACCTCCACATTGGTACATGCTACCAGTTCACTTCCATGTTGGTGCATGCTACCAGTTCACTTCCACGTTGGTACATGCTACCAGTTCACCTCCATGTTGGTACATGCTACCAGTTCACCTCCATGTTGGTACATTCTACCAGTTCACCTCCATGTTGGTACAGCCTACCAGTTCACTTCTGTATTGGTACATGCTACCAGTTCACCTCCACATTGGTACATGCTACCAGTTCACTTCCATGTTGGTGCATGCTACCAATTCACCTCCATGTAGGTACATGCTACCAGTTCACTTCCATTTTGCTGCAAGTTACCAGTTGACCGCCATGTTAATACATGCTACCAGTTCACCTCCATGTTGGTACATGTTAACAGTCCACCTCCATGTTGGTGCATGCTACAAGTTCACCTCCATGTTGGTGTATGATACCAGTTCACCTCCACGTTGGTACATGCTACTAGTTCACTTCCATGTTGGTACATGCTACTAGTTCACTTCTATGTTGGTACATGCTACCAGTTCACTTCCATGTTGGTGCATGCTACCAGTTCACCTCCATGTTGGTGCATGCTACAAGTTCACCTCCATGTTGGTGTATGATACCAGTTCACCTCCACGTTGGTACATGCTACCAGTTCACTTCCATGTTGGTACATGCTACTAGTTCACTTCCATGTTGGTACATGCTACCAGTTCACTTCCATGTTGGTGCATGCTACCAGTTCACCTCCATGTTGGTGCATCCTACCAGTCCACCTCCATGTTGGTACATGCTACCAGTTCACCTCCATGTTGGTACATGCTACCAGTTCACCTCCATGTTGGTGCATGCTACCAGTTCACCTCCATGTTGGTACATGCTACCAGTTCACTTCCATCTTGGTACATGCTACCAGTTCACTACCATGTTGGTACATGCTACCAGTTCACTTCCATGTTGGTACATGCTACCAGTTCACTTCCATGTTGGTACATGCTACCAGTTCACCTCCACGTTGGTACATGCTACCAGTTCACTTCCATGTTGGTGCATGCTACCAGTTCACCTCCATGTTGGTACATGCTACCAGTTCACCTCCATGTTGTTACAGCCTACCAGTTCACTTCCATGTTGGTGCATGACACCAGCTCACCTCCATGTTGGTACAGCCTACCAGTTCACTTCCATGTTGGTGCATGCTACCAGTTCACCTCCACGTTGGTACATGCTACCAGTTCACTTCCATGTTGGTGCATGACACCAGCTCACTTCCATGTTGGTACATGCTACCAGTTCACCTCCACGTTGGTACATGCTACCAGTTCACTTCCATGTTGGTGCATGACACCAGTTCACTTCCATGTTGGTGCATGCTACCAGTTCACCTCCATGTTGGTGCATGCTACCAGTTCACCTCCATGTTGGTACATGCTACTAGTTCACTTCCATGTTGGTACATGCTACTAGTTCACTTCTATGTTGGTACATGCTACCAGTTCACTTCCATGTTGGTGCATGCTACCAGTTCACCTCCATGTTGGTGCATGCTACAAGTTCACCTCCATGTTGGTGTATGATACCAGTTCACCTCCACGTTGGTACATGCTACCAGTTCACTTCCATGTTGGTACATGCTACTAGTTCACTTCCATGTTGGTACATGCTACCAGTTCACTTCCATGTTGGTGCATGCTACCAGTTCACCTCCATGTTGGTGCATCCTACCAGTCCACCTCCATGTTGGTACATGCTACCAGTTCACCTCCATGTTGGTACATGCTACCAGTTCACCTCCATGTTGGTGCATGCTACCAGTTCACCTCCATGTTGGTACATGCTACCAGTTCACTTCCATCTTGGTACATGCTACCAGTTCACTACCATGTTGGTACATGCTACCAGTTCACTTCCATGTTGGTACATGCTACCAGTTCACTTCCATGTTGGTACATGCTACCAGTTCACCTCCACGTTGGTACATGCTACCAGTTCACTTCCATGTTGGTGCATGCTACCAGTTCACCTCCATGTTGGTACATGCTACCAGTTCACCTCCATGTTGTTACAGCCTACCAGTTCACTTCCATGTTGGTGCATGACACCAGCTCACCTCCATGTTGGTACAGCCTACCAGTTCACTTCCATGTTGGTGCATGCTACCAGTTCACCTCCACGTTGGTACATGCTACCAGTTCACTTCCATGTTGGTGCATGACACCAGCTCACTTCCATGTTGGTACATGCTACCAGTTCACCTCCACGTTGGTACATGCTACCAGTTCACTTCCATGTTGGTGCATGACACCAGTTCACTTCCATGTTGGTGCATGCTACCAGTTCACCTCCATGTTGGTGCATGCTACCAGTTCACCTCCATGTTGGTACATGCTATCAGTTCACTTCCATGTTGGTGCATGCTACCAGTTCACCTCCATGTTGGTACATGCTACCAGTTCACCTCTACGTTGGTACATGCTACCAGTTCACCTCCACGTTGGTACATGCTACCAGTTCACCTCTACGTTGGTACATGCTACCAGTTCACCTCCACATTGGTACATGCTACCAGTTCACTTCCGTGCTAGTGCATTATGCCAGTTCACTTCCATGTTGGTGCATGACACCAGCTCACCTCCATGTTGGTACATGCTACTGGTTCACCTCCATGTTGGTACATGCTACCAGTTCACCTCCATGTTAGTACATGCTACCAGTTCACCTCCATGTTGGTGCATGCAACCAGTTCACCTCCATGACATTCCTTGGGTTTCATGACCAGGAGGATCCTGGCACATCCACAACTTCTACCATCTTTTAGTATAGAGCAGGGGTCTCCAAACTTTCTAAACAAAGGGCCAGTTTTTTATCCTTCAGACTTTAAGGGGGCCGGGCTGTGGCCAGTGGGAGTGGAAATTTTCTTGGCATCGGTGGGAATAAACATAACATTTGGTATTAGGTGGAGGAATAGTGCCCCATCTTTGGTATCATTAGGAGGAACAGTGTCATATTGTTGGTGTCATTGGGAGAAATGGTGCCCCCTTGTTGATGTCAGTTGGCAAAACAGTGTCTTGTATTAGTGGAAGGAATAGTGCTCCAAGGGTCTGATAGAGGCAAGAAAAAGGCCACATGTGGCCCCTGGGCCACAGTCTGGAGACCACTGGCATAGAGGAGCGGGATGTACAGGATAGGGGTAATGGCGCTATAGTACAGGTAAACTTAACCAAAGACTACAATGGCTTTAAACTGTCTGAGCCCAGACAAGCCTCCATATTTGTTGGAGCTCAGCAAACCAGAAATTTCTGAAATCACTCGATTAGCATGACAGCCATCCAACCATCATCTTCATAAGGAGAAGGCAGCAATGGTGGCCTCCATATCTTCCTCCCAACAGGTTTCCTTTGAGTTAATGCTCAACCTCCCCACATCCCCTTATGTAACTCACCTCAGACGAAGAGGAACTGTGTTGGTGGTTTTGGTTGAATGGATAAGAGATGTTAGAAGGAAGGAGGGGAGGGAGGCACGTCCTAAAAGGGGAACTTGAGGTCCACCTCTCAGACGAAGAGGCCAAGCCAGAAATTTCTACAGAAAGCGGTAGCTCCGAAAATAAACATCTTTGGCAGATGAAGTAGATACCAATATTTCCTAACGTGCATTAAATGAGAAATCTGATATTTCAAAAGTGGCAATTTCCCCTTTTTTTTTTGTTATCATAATCTTTATCGGCTTGATCTGTTTGCAAAATAATGAAGAAGAGAAGTGTATGTCAGGGCAAAATAAAAAAAAAAAAAATTCACGCCGTACATCTCTGCCATACTTGCACATTTCCACAGCTTGTACCCCACAAGGGCAAATACCTTTCCATCCACCAGAAACGCATTCGGCTCCTGTTGTGGGCCAACAACACGCCACATTTTTTATGGTGTCAGCCCTCCGGGTTGTCTTTTTTTGCTAAACTATTCAACCATTACAATTCTCAGCTCTCTACAAGATGAAGGCTAATCTTTCTGTAGACCAAGATGAGAACCAGGAGGGCTGATTACACTCCTTGAGAAGGAAGTGTGCACAGAACAGCTCTAGGTTTCTGCCAGGATCAACAGTTTTTTGGGGGGTTGTCATTGCATCAAATAGACCCTCCAGCACCCCATTAGATACATTCAGTGCCGAAAGTGTTCACGCAGGGGCGGACTGACCATTCGGCCACTCGGGCACTGCCCAAGGGCCCCGGGCTACTAGGGGGCCCCATCAGGGTTGCCAGCCTCAGTAAAACCAGGGACAGTATGTAAACATCTGTGTTTTTTGTTTACATCTGTCTCTGAAATGTCCCTTACCCACATCCTTTTGGTCTAAAATTCCCGAGATTATAGCTGCCCCGCCTCTCCAGTACCTTTGCAGCTAATAGAAACATGTCTGTGTATACTGTGTGTACATGTATGTGTATACTGTGTGTGTGTATACTGTGTGATTGTATACTGTGTGTGTGTGTATACTGTGTGTGTGTATACTGTGTGTGTGTATACTGTGTGTGTGTATACTGTGTGATTGTATACTGTGTGTGTGTATACTGTGTGTGTGTATACTGTGTGATTGTATACTGTGTGTGTGTATACTGTGTGATTGTATACTGTGTGTGTGTATACTGTGTGATTGTATACTGTGTGTGTGTATACTGTGTGATTGTATACTGTGTGTGTGTATACTGTGTGATTGTATACTGTGTGTGTGTATACTGTGTGTGTGTGTATACTGTGTGTATACTGTGTGTGTGTATACTGTGTGCTTGTATACTGTGTGTGTGTGTATACTGTGTATGTGTATACTGTGTGATTGTATACTGTGTGTGTGTATACTGTGTGATTGTATACTGTGTGTGTGTATACTGTGTGATTGTATACTGTGTGTGTGTATACTGTGTGATTGTATACTGTGTGTGTGTATACTGTGTGATTGTATACTGTGTGTGTGTATACTGTGTGTGTGTGTATACTGTGTGTATACTGTGTGTGTGTATACTGTGTGATTGTATACTGTGTGTGTGTGTATACTGTGTATGTGTATACTGTGTGATTGTATACTGTGTGTGTGTATACTGTGTGATTGTATACTGTGTGTGTGTATACTGTGTGTGTGTGTATACTGTGTGTGTGTATACTGTGTGTGTGTATACTGTGTGATTGTATACTGTGTGATTGTATACTGTGTGTGTGTATACTGTGTGATTGTATACTGTGTGTGTGTGTATACTGTGTATGTGTATACTGTGTGATTGTATACTGTGTGTGTGTATACTGTGTGATTGTATACTGTGTGTGTGTGTATACTGTGTGTGTGTATACTGTGTGATTGTATACTGTGTGTGTGTATACTGTGTGTGTGTATACTGTGTGATTGTATACTGTGTGTGTGTATACTGTGTGTGTGTATACTGTGTGATTGTATACTGTGTGTGTGTATACTGTGTGATTGTATACTGTGTGTGTGTATACTGTGTGATTGTATACTGTGTGTGTGTATACTGTGTGTGTGTATACTGTGTGATTGTATACTGTGTGATTGTATACTGTGTGTGTGTATACTGTGTGTGTGTATACTGTGTGATTGTATACTGTGTGATTGTATACTGTGTGTGTGTATACTGTGTGTGTGTATACTGTGTGATTGTATACTGTGTGTGTGTATACTGTGTGATTGTATACTGTGTGTGTGTATACTGTGTGATTGTATACTGTGTGTGTGTATACTGTGTGATTGTATACTGTGTGTGTGTATACTGTGTGATTGTATACTGTGTGTGTGTATACTGTGTGTGTGTATACTGTGTGTGTGTGTGTATACTGTGTGATTGTATACTGTGTGTGTGTATACTGTGTGTGTGTATACTGTGTGTGTGTATACTGTGTGTGTGTGTATACTGTGTGATTGTATACTGTGTGTGTGTATACTGTGTGTGTGTGTATACTGTGTGATTGTATACTGTGTGTGTGTGTATACTGTGTGTGTATACTGTGTGGCCCCATAATCTCTGATTGCCTGGGGGCCCCATAATCTCCTATTGCCCGGGGGGCCCCATGAGTTGTCAGTCCGCCCCTGTGTTCACGCTTTCCCCCTGTAAAAAATCCTCTGATTTTATTAAGAAAATTCGAACAGGCACCTTCTTTATTCACCAACAATTGGGACTTTTTTTCCTCCTCTCTTATGAACTTTCAGCACACGCCACTTTTTTTGTTGTTTATTTACATACAGTACAGTTGCACTTTGACAAGGTAGTATCTGGTTTTGCACTTCTTAGTAAAAAAAAAAAAAAAAAAAAAGTTTACAGGAACTTTGCACAGTTTGGTTAGTGCAACTTATGAGTTGTATTTTGGATTGCAGAATTTTTCATGCACTGCACACATTTTTTTTTTGTCCCCATCCATCACTCAGTGGCTCTATCTGTCACACAAATTATGATAAAAACTTGAGAACCCCCCCTAAGGAACGGGACTTTTTTACCCCCTTCTTTTTTGCAGATCTTTGTGGACACCACTTGGCATCTCTCCAGCTGAGGCAGTGAGTGGGTGAGGAGCTTCTCCCCGCCGGGTGCGAGGATGGCAGCACGTTTCAGCTGCTATACTGTTTGCACAGGAACAGAAGGGCTGGCACCGATCGCTATCGCCGCAAATGGCTGGCACCGTGCCACCCCCTCAGAGAAACGTGAAAGAAAGGGGTACACCAGGGAACGAGGAGCCAATGACGATCGAAACAACCTCAGCTTTATTAGTATTGCATGAAATGTAACTGCGCCGATCCAAAGGTGCTCATACAATATTATCACTAAAACGGTGTCTGCGACATGTGCACAAAACTCAAAGCTATAGAACTGTAAAAGTAACAATGTATCAATCTATAGTGCAAAATATCAAAACCCCCAGACAGGTTTTTATACAATCGTCCCCAAAGTCCACTTCACAATTTTATCATTTAAATCCCATGTGCATGGTGTGCGCCAATTCACATCCGTGATCTATAAGAAGCCTTTTCACCACTCCGTGTGCCGCCACCACCTTCTGAAATGGGCCCTCACCAGAACCTAGAAAAAAACTTCCACCTTTGGTTCATATCGGGATAACCCCTCCACTTTCCTGGTCCCTTCTTCTGCAGCCAAACAGCAGGGGGAATCTGTGCAGCACAGCATGATTAGGGTGTGCCCAGGCACACCTGGCACACCCTGTGCGCACGCCTATGCCGTCGGACCTTTGATGCCGAAAAGTCCGCCCGTGTGTACGCGGCATAAGGAGTGAACATCCATCATTGCATAACATGCTTTTGTAAAATTTATTTTAACCAATAAGGTAAACATCCAAAATGTATAAAATGTGCACTCGCAATTCAGGTGCCTTTAGACCGGCGCCGAGTCTTTCCAGCAGTGTGAGTTTTGGGTTTAGCTCCGCCGCTTCGTCTCCCGGGATCGGCGTGCGTTCCGAGCCTCGATCTGGTACCTGATCGAGGCTGGGAATGCACGCATGTTGCGCAATGATGGATTACTTCTGGTTTACTTCTTATGAGATATCAAGATTGACATGGAGAGATGAGGAGTAACTAGCGGCAACCTAGTTGGAGGAACGCCAGGAAAGTGGAGTGGTTATCCCGATATAAACCAAAGACACAAGTTTTTTTCTAGGTTCTGGTGAGGGCCCATTTCAGAAGGTGGTGGTGGCACACGGAGTGGTGAAAAGGCTTCCTATAGATCACGGATGTGATGGGGGGGGGGGGGGGACACTATGCACATGGGATATAAATGATAAAATTGTGAAGTGGATTTTGGGGATGATTGTAAAAAAAACCTGTCCGGGGATTTTGATATTTTGCACTGTAGATTGATATATTGTTACTTTGCACTTTACACTTCTATAGCTTTGAGTTTTGTGCACATGTTGCAGACACCGTTTTAGTGGTGATATTATATGAGCACCTTTGGATCAGAGCAGTTACATTTCATGCAATACTCATGTTTTCCTAACCTATAATATAGGACTTGTATCTGCAACAGATCATATTTTAATTTTAATTTTAAATATTATTATCATTTTTGCGCCGGTGACACACTTTTTCACTTTTAACCTCAGCTTTATGTAGAAGTCCTAAAAGACCCTGATGTGTCTTTGGTGAAATATCAGGGGTCTAAACAGACACAGTCACCAATGGCTGCTATAGGGACCATAGGTGTGTGCAGCCAATTGTATTAGGGTGTACACCCCAAAGCTCAAACACACACTGGACAGTGAATGAGTGGACTTCCTGTTCATTCACAAACTGAAGCATAGTAAACACAGGGGAGGGGGGGCAGGCGGGAGGAGCCCAGGCAGTAGGGGGAATCGGCACCATGCAGAGAGATTAGGGTGTGCCCAGGCACACCTGGCACACCCCCTGCGCACCCCTATGTATACAAGCAATGTCTTGATATACAAGTAGCGTCATGTGAGTAATAGGCCTCATACACACCGGACGTTATAATAACATTATAAAAAATGCCAGGAGCTTTGCAGAGAGATTTTCAATGTTTTTGCAGTAGAGTTTTTTTTGGCCTTTTTTAACTTTTTTTTTTTTACAATGTATCAAAAACGTTAAAAAACTTTGGTGAGCCGCGTATTTGAGAGTTATCTGCATTTTGGGGGATTTTTTTCCAACCAAAAACATTTGATAACAGCCTATGTGTGGACCCATAAGGGCTTATTTACTAAACCTGGAGAGTGCAAAATCTGGCGCAGCTCTGCTTAGAGACCAATCAGCTTCCAGGTTTTGTTGTCAAAGCTTCACTGAACGATCTGAAGTCAGAAGCTGATTGGCCGCCATGCACAGCTGCCCCCAGATTCTGAGTTATCCAGTCTTAGTAAATCTCCCCCCCATAGGCAGTGTTAATTTTGTCAACTAAAACTAAAACAACTGAGATGACTAAAATACGACTAAAAATAAAATGGCATTTTAGTCAAAAGACTAAAACTAAATTGAAATTTGACTTCAAAATGAACGCTGGTCTGTAGTTCATATAGTTCATGTTCAATACCATAATAAATAACATATTCGATTTTTCACTCCAGCCGTATATAATGAGTTTGGAAATTGTAGAGAAATGTTCACTAATGCATTGCAATTTAATTACACCCATTTTAGTCGACTAAAATGTACTGGAGATTTGGTCAACTAAATACGACTAAAACTAAAATGCCATTGCAGTCCTAAGACTAAAACTAAATCAAAATTTTCTGCCAAAGTTAACACTGCCCATAGGATAACATGCTGAAGAGTTTATTGACTGTAGAAAAAAACATCTGAAGCCACAAACAGCCGCTGTAAAAATGTCCAAAAACGTCCGGCATGTGTGAGGCCTTAGAGAGAAGAGAGGGCGCCTCTAAGTGTAGCAATCTGGTTACATTTAATGAAGGTCCAACATTTAGCAACTCACATGGTTGATGATTTAAAGAGTCACATCTAAGTATACAGACATCCGGGGTAAAGCTGTCCACATAGACCATCCCCCGCACCGCCATCGACGTCATCCCTTCCACGAGCGGTTCAAGCCTCGCTATCAGATCGCTCTACTGCAGGGGAGTCTTCCTGGTCATGATTGCAGACTGACAGCGGTGAGAGCCGGCGGTGCGGGGGATGGTCTATGTGGACAGTTTTACCCCGGATGTCTGTATACTTAGATGTGCCTCTTGATAAATGTTGGACCTTCACTAAATGTAACCATATTACTACACTTAGAGGCGCCCTCTCTTCTCTTTTCTACTCTGGAGCTCCTGCTGCATTTTTCTTCTAATCCCCTTGTGGAGGCAGATATTTGTAGAGGGACATTTTATGGTCACACAACCAATCACATCGCTATAATCTTTTTATATGGACTATAAACTGAAGGACTTGTGAATAAATGGTTGCGGAACGAATCATCTGAGTTTCTATTATTTCTTGTGGGGAAATTCACTTTGATATACAAGTGTTTTGGATTAAAAGCAGGTTTCAAATTCTGCTCGCAATCCGAGGTTTTACTTGTAAGGCTGGGTTCACATCTATGGGAATTGGATGCGGTTCCCAGATTGGACACACCATCCCCCCTCCCCCTCCGGTGACAGTGTAGGGACCGCGATCCCTCCTCGCTTGTATAGATCTCCATCTGTTTTTTTTTTTTTTTTTAGATTCTGTATGTAACCATAAATTCTTCACCTGATTGTCGCATGAAATGCACCCAAATACACCGCGCTTCTTGTAGGACCGCCAATCCCAGCATGCCCTGCAAAACAAAATGGCCGCACAGCTGCCCGCGGATTTCAGGCTGCTTTCACATGGATGTGTTTTCTGCTGCATTTTTTTTATCGTGCTAAAAAAAAAAACCCTGCGAACATGTAGTTCCTTTAAATCCTATGGGACTCTTCACACCGCTGCGCTGCGCGTGCGTTTGGGAGAATCCTGCATTCTGCATCACTGGTACAGCTTTCAAAACCGCCATTAAGAGAAAATGCATATAAACGCGGCAAAAAAATGCATCAAAACTGCACCTGCATTGCCTTTTTAGTGCGTTTTCTGAGTCACATATCTGAGTTTCACAGGTGCATGCTGGGTAATAGACACCCGGAAAACACGCTGGAAATGCACCAAACATGCATATATGTTTTTACCGCATTTTTTTGTTCAACAGAGTAGTGAGAAAGCAGCCTTAGGGATAAAATAAGCTATTCTGGGTGTGAAATAACCATCTTTTCTACATTCCCTCTGTGCTCAGCTGCTTAAGGGAGGGGCTTAGGGAGCTGGGGGAGGAAAAACAGCAGCACACAAATCTTCCTTCACAGTGTTTAGCTGTGCAGGGGGGCGTGTCAGCACAAGTCTGATCATTGGAGGACAGGCACGCTGTGCATAGGGGCGTGTCAGCACAAGTCTCATCATTGGAGGACAGGCAGGCTGTGCAGGGGGGCGTGTCAGCACAAGTCTGATCATTGGAGGACAGGCACGCTGTGCAGGGGGGCGTGTCAGCACAAGTCTGATGATTGGAGGACAGGCAGGTTGTGGGGGGGGGGGGCGTGTCAGCACAAGTCTCATCATTGGAGGACAGGCACGCTGTGCATAGGGGCGTGTCAGCACAAGTCTCATCATTGGAGGACAGACAGGCTGTGCAGGGGGGCGTGTCAGCACAAGTCTCATCATTGGAGGACAGGCACACTGTGCAGGGGGGCGTGTCAGCACAAGTCTCATCATTGGAGGACAGGCAGGCTGTGCAGGGGGGCGTGTCAGCACAAGTCTGATGATTGGAGGACAGGCACGCTGTGCAGGGGGGCGTGTCAGCACAAGTCTGATGATTGGAGGACAGGCAGGTTGTGGGGGGGGGGGGCGTGTCAGCACAAGTCTCATCATTGGAGGACAGGCACGCTGTGCATAGGGGCGTGTCAGCACAAGTCTCATCATTGGAGGACAGGCACGCTGTGCATAGGGGCGTGTCAGCACAAGTCTCATCATTGGAGGACAGGCAGGCTGTGCAGGGGGGCGTGTCAGCACAAGTCTGATGATTGGAGGACAGGCACGCTGTGCAGGGGGGCGTGTCAGCACAAGTCTGATGATTGGAGGACAGGCAGGTTGTGGGGGGGGGCGTGTCAGCACAAGTCTCATCATTGGAGGACAGGCACGCTGTGCATAGGGGCGTGTCAGCACAAGTCTCATCATTGGAGGACAGGCAGGCTGTGCAGGGGGGCGTGTCAGCACAAGTCTCATCATTGGAGGACAGGCACACTGTGCAGGGGGGCGTGTCAGCACAAGTCTCATCATTGGAGGACAGGCAGGCTGTGCAGGGGGGCGTGTCAGCACAAGTCTGATGATTGGAGGACAGGCACGCTGTGCAGGGGGGCGTGTCAGCACAAGTCTGATGATTGGAGGACAGGCAGGTTGTGGGGGGGGGGGGGGCGTGTCAGCACAAGTCTCATCATTGGAGGACAGGCACGCTGTGCATAGGGGCGTGTCAGCACAAGTCTCATCATTGGAGGACAGGCACACTGTGCAGGGGGGCGTGTCAGCACAAGTCTGATCATTGGAGGACAGGCAGGTTGTGGGGGGGGCGTGTCAGCACAAGTCTCATAATTGGAGGACAGGCACGCTGTGCAGGGAGGGGGGGCGTGTCAGCACAAGTCTGATGATTGGAGGACAGGCAGGTTGTGGGGGGGGCGTGTCAGCACAAGTCTCATCATTGGAGGACAGGCACACTGTGCAGGGGGGCGTGTCAGCACAAGTCTGATCATTGGAGGACAGGCAGGCTGCGCGCGGGGGGGGGGGGGGTGTGTCAGCACAAGTCTGATCATTGGAGGACAGGCAGGCTGTTCTCCCAGCACTGATGTTGGACGAGAAGGCCTGGCTCGCAGTCTCCGCTCTAATTTACCCTAAAGGTGTTCCATGCATCCCAGTGCAGGTAGTCGCAATCATTTCAATTGGGAAGCAACAGTTTCATTGGACAAGGCAGACAGTGGGCGTGGCCCACATGGCTGTCCAATTGGGAACAGCGGCTGCGTTTGTGCATCACAACTGAAATAACTGGGAGTGCGTGAATGCGGATGCGGATGCATGGAACGCGGCCCTCGCAGGGGTGTACACTACACCACGCCCCATGTGAACGAGGCGCGGCTGTGCGGTGAGACGCCACTCACCATCCAGATCCAGCGGCGCTTAGGCCAGCGAGGTTTTGCTGCGTCTGGCTACAAAGTAGCGGCTCCCAGGGGCCGGCAGGTGGAGTGTTTAGCGATTCTGCCGCTGGCGGCTTTGTCTGTAGCAGCAGATTGAGCCCAACGCCGAGCGCAATGTCTGTATAAAAGCTCCGCAAACCAATATAAATCATGGCTGGACTCGTCTTTACAGGAGAAGAGCGGAGTTATGTAAAAGGAATGAGCGCAAACATTCTGAGGAAAAACCGCCGAGAGTGAGGCAAGCGCCTAACCTTATGTAACACGCCGTCCGTGACGTGACTTCATTACCGCGCCGCAATCTCCCCATCATCAGAAAGAGTTACAGTAACTTCTTCACACAGGAAGTGCCATGTGCCAACTACAAACATTCCATGTAAAGCAGAATTAACCCCTTCAATCCCGGCCACCCAAATGACGTGTTTATCATTTTCTTGCACACATATAGAGCTCTCTTTTAGGGGGATTTCATCACCTGGGGGGGTATTTTTTGCTAAACAAACTAAAAATGACCAACATTTAAAAGAAAAAAAAAAAAAACATTTTTCATAGTTCTTATTAAATTTTGCAAACAGGTAATTTTTCTCCTTCACTGATGAGCGCTGGTATGCTGCACTGATGGGCACTGATGAGGTGGCACTCATAGGGGACACTGATGAGGCAACATTGATTGGCACTGATAGGCGGCACTGATGGGTGGCACTGATGAGCACTGGCATGCTGCACTGATGGGCACTGATAGGTGGCACTGATGAGGCAACATTGATGAGCACTAAAAGGTGGCACTGATGGGCACTGATAGGTGGCACTGATGAGCACGAACATGCTGCACTGATGGGCACTGATAGGCTGCACTGATGGGCACTGATAGGTGGCACTGATGGGCACTAATTGGCTTCACTGATAGGTGGCACTGATGGGCACTGATAAGTGGCACTGATAGGCGGCAACGATCTGCACTGATGAGGCTGCACTGATGGGCACTGATAGGTGGCACTAATGGGCACTGATGAGGAGGCACTGATGGGCACTGATTGGCAGCACTAATGGGCACTGATTGGCAGCACTGGTAGGAACTGTTGGGACTGCACTGATAATGAGTGCCGATGTCCCTTTAACACAAGTCAGGTTATCGGCTCTCCTCTCCCCTCCTCAGCTGTCAGTCTGAAGAAAGAAAAGCCGATAACCGGCTTGTATTTACATCTGTGATCAGCTGTCATTGGACACAGCTGATCACATGGTAAAGGTCTGCTGTGATTGGCCCTTTACCCCGATCTGTGATCAGCGGAGTCCAAAGAGCTCAGTGATCACAGAGCGTGCCACCCGCGTGCCCGGCAGCGCGATCACAGGAGGACATCCATGTACGCCCTCCCAGCAAAGTAAGCCCATGGTGAAGCCTTCTTTCGGCTATAGCGTGGGCATAAACTGGTTAAACCCAAAAACAAACATTAATTATATTGCCGATTACCAATTCTTAGATGTGACGGCTGCATTAGTATTCTTTTTTAGGCTCTCTTTCTTTTATTTTCACCTGGTGATCCTGCCAGTAAGTCTGTTGTTTTTCAACAGAACAAGCTGTCCTGCAGATGTAGCAGTTACAGGGGTGCTTACATTGATCAGCTTTTATTTATTATTATGTTATTATGTAAAACCTTTATTCCAAAACGAACAAAACTTGTTGATTATAAAGTGTGAGCTGGAGTTTGGCTTTGATTTGTTAGTGTATCTAAAAATGCTAACCCATCTAACACCCCTCCTACCACTGACACCAATGATGGGGCACTATTCCTCCCACTGACACCAATTATGGGACACTATTCCTCCGACTGACACCAATGATGGGACACTATTCCTCCCACTGACACCAATGATGGGGCACTATTCCTCCCACTGACACCAATGATGGGGCACTATTCCTCCCACTGACACCAATGATGGGACACTATTCCTCCCACTGATACCAATGATGGGGCACTATTCCTCCCACTGATAATAATGATGGGGCACTATTCCTCCCACTGATAATAATGATGGGACACTATTCCTCCCACTGACACCAATGATGGGACACTATTCCGCCCACTGATACCAATGATGGGACACTATTCCTTCCACTGACACCAATGATGGGGCACTATTCCTCCCACTGACACCAACGATGGGTCACTATTCCTCCCACTGACACCAACGATGGGTCACTATTCCTCCCACTGACACCAATGATGGGACACGATTCCTTCCACTGACACCAATGATGGGGCACGATTCCTTCCACTGACACCAATGATGGGGCACTATTCCTTCCACTGGCACCAATGATGGGACACTATTCCTCCCACTGACACCAATGATGGGGCACTATTCCTTCCACTGATAGCAATGATGGGGCACTATTCCTCCCACTGACACCAATGATGGGGCACTATTCCTCCCACTGACATCAATGATGGGTCACTATTCCTCCCACTGACACCAATGATGGAATACTATTCCTCCCAATGATGGGACACTATTCCTTCCACTGACACCAATGATGGGACACTATTTCTCCCACTGACACCAACGATGGGACACTATTCCTCCCACTGACACGAATGATGGGGCACTATTCCTCCCACTGACACCAATGATGGAATACTATTCCTCCCAATGATGGGACACTATTCCTTCCACTGACACCAATGATGGGACACTATTTCTCCCACTGACACGAATGATGGGGCACTATTCCTCCCACTGACACCAATGATGGAATACTATTCCTCCCAATGATGGGACACTATTCCTTCCACTGACACCAATGATGGGACACTATTTCTCCCACTGACACGAATGATGGGACACTATTCCTCCCACTGACACGAATGATGGGGCACTATTCCTTCCACTGATACCAATGATGAGGCATTATTACACTGCCTAATACCAATGAGGGGGCATTGTTTACTTGAATTGACGGCAGGGCACTTTCTTGCCCCACTGGCCACAGTTCTGCTCCTCTAAAGCTTGAAGGACAATAAAGTGGTCCTTTGTTTAGAAAGTTTGGAGACCCCTGGTCAGTGGGATGAATGCTCCTTACATTTGTGGTCATTGGGAAGAATCCCCCACTTACAAATAGCTGGAAAGGTCGTTGGTGTCAGGGGGAACTTATCTGAGAGGCAGAAATTGCTCAAGGAACCCCTGAAACCTTTGGAAGAACCTCACGGCACCATGGAACCCTGGTTGAGAAAGGCTGGCCTAAATACAGAGCGGGGGAGGGGTCCTAGACCAGACAATATGGGTTCACTGCTGTGTAGCCTGCAGAGGGGTCCGGTACCCTTCGATGTGACCCTAACCAGCCCAACCCCCCCCCCAACCTAAGCATCACACCGGGCAGGTGACGCCTTTACGGCCAGTCTTATCCATCCCAGTTTTGGACCAAACTGGGATGGATGCTCTAGGTAAAAACAAGGTGGCGATCGAACCACATAGATCTTCCCTAGGCACTTCCAACATGTGCGGTGCATTCTTTTTTTCTCAACAAGAAGTCAAGCGCTTAACTGCGCATGTTCGGCAAACGCTTATCAAGTAACAAGCTACAGTGCAGCAAGTCCCAGCAGGATTGAGGGTGGACAGATGTCTCAGAGCCTGGCGTGTCTAGGGAGTCATCTGTCCATCTACAGCCAACCTTCAGCATTATCTTTTTCCTTGGGTTCCTTTTCTTTGCTATTTGAGTCTCCAGTATTCCTAACGCAGAGCAAAATTCCAAATAATAGAGACTTCTTTAAGATTTGCCCATTGCTTTTAGCTGGCTGCGTGCCATAAGAAATGAACTATGTATCCAATTCCACATCCCAAAAACTGCCTCTTCCCTACAATATTATACACATTGCAACAATTTATTGAATTGTTATTTATTATTATTATTATTATTATTAGTCAATAGTCCCTTGCAGCATATAATATGCCTACTGCATCAATTTATTGATTTGTTATTATTATTATCATTACTATTATTATTATTCAAAACTCTCATGCATCATATTTTATGCATATTGCAACAATGTATTAAATTGTTATTATTATTAGTCAATAATCTCTTGCAGAATATAATATGCAAGTTGTAACAATGTATTGAATTGTTATTATTATGATTACTATTATTATTATTATTATTATTATTCAAAACTCTCTTGCAGCATATTATATGCATATTGCAACAATGTATTAAATTGTTATTATTATTAGTCAATACTCTCTTGCAGCATATAATATGCAAGGTGTAACAATGTATTGAATTGCTACTATTATTATTATTATTATTATTCAAAACTCTCTTGCAGCATATTATATGCAACAATGTATTAAATTGCTATTATTATTAGTATTATTATTATTCTATACTCTCTCGCAGCATATGATTGCCTAATACTATAAATTATCATACAATAAAATATTTTAATTAAAGGCGTTAAAATAATCTGCTTTATCCGGTTAGGCGATGCCGAGGTTAATACTGGTATGTACAAAGTTGGGTGACCCAGAGAACCCCCCCCCCCCTGTCACCAGATAACGGGAGGTAAGACAATGACATTTAATTGCCAGCTGCTTGTCAGGGGACGTTGCCCTTTGCATGTTGCCCTTTGCCGTACGAAAGAAGATGGAGAGATTTTTAATTATAAATATTAAAAACTGAACTATATAACGGGAACCCCCGTCCGGGATATTTACATCTCATCCTTTGTAAAAGGTTATTATTAATGCGCGGATTCACGGACTGTAAGCTAAGTAAAGACAGCGATATAATTGAAGCGTGCGATGATAAATAAGCATTATTAATAGCTATTTACTAAGAGGGAGGAATTTCTTCACAGAAGGCAGAAAAAAAGTGAAACAAAATTGCCAAATAGTTCTCCCAGGGATGTCAGCTTTGAGGAGCGACCGGCGCCCCCCCCCACGTACGCCGCCGCCGCCGATGAGAGCGACCAGGTGGCAGGGACGGCGCTTCGCCTTGACGGCCGGCTCCGTAACACTCTGCGTGACAGACGGATTCCGCAAACAATACCCGGCCAGCGCTAAGAAGATTACACGGTGTATTGTTACAGAGCTTACTAAACACGACATGAATTGCCAAACCAATAATCTGGATCTGGTGCCATTCCCCGGTAGATCGTTACCAGAGTTCACCAGACAAGCCTCTTTTGTTAATGCCAAAGCTCAATCTGATTGCTAGCTCTGCAGGCAAATTTTTTTTTCCTGTGTCTTTTTTTTTTTTTTTTTTCTGTTTTCCTGTAAAGCCAAACACAGGCAGAGATCAAACCCCACCGGAATAACCGGCTTTCCTTATAAAAGAAATCACAATTCTGCCAAGTAACGGCGATGAGACCGGCGCAGACTGGGTTGGGAAATTGCATCCTCTCGCCACACAGAGGAGTTCTCGCCTTGTTTTATTATTATATTCTGATGTTTGTGTTATAGTTCTAGCAAATAAAAAACATCACCAACACCCCCCCCCCCCCATACATGCAAACACACACACATTGACCTGCCATGGTCTGCAATGCTAGAAAGATGCCCAACAACAAATAACATGGAAGAGCCTCTTCCCTTCTGAAGAATCCACAAAAATCTCACTTCATTGCCCCAAAAAACAGCCAAAAACACCATAAAAAGTCACACAAAAGGACGTCCGCTGTCACTCTGAGATTTCTTCCTCTAGTCACCCAACAAATAACAAAATAATACCATTAATAGGACACCGGGGATGGACTGGGAGCCGCTGACAGGAGATAAATCTTTACTGGAAAACTAGAGATGCAAATATGGATTCTGTACACGGAACTTCCAAAAGAAGCCGAAAAAAGAGCTCAACAAACATGGCTACCAGAAAGAGGCAAGGGTCAATGGCAGGATGGGCAATGGCAGGATGGTCAATGGCAGGATAGGCAATGGCAGGATAGGCAATGGCAGGATAGGCAATGGCAGGATAGGCAATGGCAGGATAGGCAATGGCAGGATGGTCAATGGCAGGATAGGCAATGGCAGGATAGTCAATGGCAGGATAGTCAGTGGCAGGATAGTCAATGGCAGGATGGTCAATGGCAGGATAGTCAGTGGCAGGATGGTCAATGGCAGGATGGTCAATGGCAGGATAGTCAGTGGCAGGATAGGCAATGGTAGGATGGTCAGTGGCAGGATAGGCAATGGTAGGATGGTCAATGGCAGGATAGGCAATGACAGGATGGTCAATGGCAGGATGGTCAATGGCAGGATAGTCAGTGGCAGGATAGGCAATGGTAGGATGGTCAGTGGCAGGATAGGCAATGGTAGGATGGTCAATGGCAGGATAGGCAATGACAGGATAGTCAGTGGCAGGATGGTCAATGGCAGGATAGGCAATGGCAGGATGGTCAATGGCAGGATAGGCAATGGCAGGATGGTCAATGGCAGGATAGGCAATGGCAGGATAGTCAATGGTAGAATAGTTAGTGGCAGGATGTCAATGACAAGATAATCAATGGCAGGATAGGCAATGGCAGGATAGGCAATGGCAGGATAGTCAATGGCAGGATGGTCAATTGCAGGATCGTCAATGAAGGATAGTCAATGGCAGGATAGTGAATGACAGGATTGCCATTAAAAAAATCCCCAAAAAGACCAACAGAGAACATAGAGAGAAAAAGAGAAAGATGAAGAGATGTAAAGATCTGCTAGAAATAGATAGATAGATAGATAGATAGATAGATAGATAGATAGATAGATAGATAGATAGATAGATAGAGCAACTATGGCTTGTCACTAGATAGAGGCTAGGTTCAGTAGAAAAGGCAATGGTATGATAGTCAATGACAGGATACTCAGTAGTAGGATAGTAAATCAAAAATCCCAAACAAGACAAACAGAGAACATAGAGAGAAAGAGAGATGAAGAGATCGAAATATCAGATATCAGAAACAGACAGAAATATAAATAAACATTCATGGCTTGAAACCGGATAGAGGAGAGGATCAGTAGTAGATAGTAAATCAAAAAACCCCCAAAAGACCAACAAGAGAACATATATATATATATATATATATAGAGAGAGAGAGAGGGATGAAGAGATGGAAAGATCTGATAGATAAACTAACACAAGTCGATAAAGGTCGGTCGGTAGATGGATAGGTTGGTAGGTGGATAGGTCGGTAGGTAGGTCGGTCGGTCGGTCATTAGACGGACAGATCCCCATCTATGGAAGGACAGACAGTGGGGTACAGGGTGATGGGGGGCCCCCAGGTGATGGGGGTCCCAGTGACTTACCTCGGGTCAGGAAGAAGTTGCAGCTCAGTGGTGCAGACTGGTCCAGGTCTAGGTAGGTAGTCCAGGTAGGTATCACATGTCACATCCTCCGGTAATGTCCCCGGCTCCGGGGCTCCAGTCTCTCCCTCCCCTCCCCCCAGTTGGCGGTGCCGCTGTCCCGGTACTCCTCCTCCGCCGGCTCCCAGCCTGATACTGCCGCTGCTGCTCTGTCTGCTCGGGGATGGAGGCAGCGCCACTACCACAGGCGGCCTGCAGGGGGAGCCGGACTGCCGTCTGTACAGCGCTGAGCCCAACCAGTGCGACCCAACAAAGCCAGACCTGGGACAGCCTGTGTGAGAAGGCACTGATGGAAGCTGACTGTTCTGTATATGGAGGGGGATGGGCTGGTCCGGGGTGACAAGGCTCTGATGGAAGCTGACTGTTCTGTATATGGAGGGGGATGGGCTGGTCTTGGGTGACAAGGCTCTGATGGAAGCTGACTGTTCTGTATATGGAGGGGGATGGGCTGGTCCTGGGTGACAAGGCTCTGATGGAAGCTGACTGTTCTGTATATGGAGGGGGATGGGCTGGTCCTGGGTGACAAGGCACTGATGGAAGCTGACTGTTCTGTATATGGAGGGGGATGGGCTGGTCCTGGGTGACAAGGCACTGATGGAAGCTGACTGTTCTGTATATGGAGGGGGATGGGCTGGTCCTGTGTGACAAGGCTCTGATGGAAGCTGACTGTTCTGTATATGGAGGGGGATGGGCTGGTCCTGGGTGACAAGGCACTGATGGAAGCTGACTGTTCTGTATATGGAGGGGGAGGGGCTGGTCCTGTGTGACAAGGCTCTGATGGAAGCTGACTGTTCTGTATATGGAGGGGGAGGGGCTGGTCCTGTGTGACAAGGCTCTGATGGAAGCTGACTGTTCTGTATATGGAGGGGGAGGGGCTGGTCCTGTGTGACAAGGCTCTGATGGAAGCTGACTGTTCTGTATATGGAGGGGGAGGGGCTGGTCCTGTGTGACAAGGCTCTGATGGAAGCTGACTGTTCTGTATATGGCGGGGGAGGGGCTGGTCCTGTGTGACAAGGCACTGATGGAAGCTGACTGTTCTGTATATGGAGGGGGATGGGCTGGTCCTGTGTGACAAGGCTCTGATGGAAGCTGACTGTTCTGTATATGGAGGGGGATGGGCTGGTCCTGGGTGACAAGGCTCTGATGGAAGCTGACTGTTCTGTATATGGAGGGGGATGGGCTGGTACTTTCTGCTATAAAACAAATCCAATAAAAAAAATATAAAAAAATCTAATTTCTTCATCAATTTAGGCCAATATGTATTCTTCTACATGTCTTTGGTAAAAAAAAAAAAAAAAAAAAAAAAAAAAAAATCCCAATAAGTGTAAATCTACAAACTATGGAAACTGTGAGATATATACTGGAATTTTGATTACACGAGAAATGACGGTGATCAGCGACTTATAATGGGACTGGGGTTAACTAAGTGCCTAACAATGTGTAATGTGTGCGGCTTTTACTGCGGCTCCATTCACACCTTAGAATTCTGGATTGTGGGTGGAATCGCAGCGATTGTGCCCACAATTCCAGAATAGCGGCAAAACGCGGAACACGGTTGTAATGCGATCATTTCTTAATGGCACCCAGAACACGGGCGAATTGGTGCCCATCAGTGACACCAATCAGTGCCCATCAGTGACACCAATCAGTGCCCATCAGTGACACCAATCAGTGCCCATCAGTGCCGCCTATCAGTGCCCATCAGTGACACCAATCAGTGCCCATCAGTGACACCAATCAGTGCCCATCAGTGCCGCCTATCAGTGCCCATCAGTGCCGCCTATCAGTGCCCATCAGTGACACCAATCAGTGCCCATCAGTGCCGCCTATCAGTGCCCATCAGTGACACCAATCAGTGCCGCCTATCAGTGCCCATCAGTGACACCAATCAGTGCCGCCTATCAGTGCCCATCAGTGACACCAATCAGTGCCCATCAGTGACACCAATCAGTGCCCATCAGTGCCGCCTATCAGTGCCCATCAGTGACACCAATCAGTGCCCATCAGTGACACCAATCAGTGCCCATCAGTGCCGCCTATCAGTGCCCATCAGTGACACCAATCAGTGCCCATCAGTGCCGCCTAGCAGTGCCCATCAGTGAAGGTGAAAAATTACTAAAATTACTGACAGAAACTAAGAAAAACATTTTTTTTTCAAAATTTTTGGTCTTTTTTACTTTGTTTAGCAGAAAATTAAAAAAACCCCAGAGATGATCAAATTCCACCAAAAGAAAGTTCTATTTGTGTGAAAGAAATGAGCAGAATGTCCTATGTGTACAGTGTCACATGACCGCGTAATTGTCATTCAAAGTCTGACAGCGCTGAAAGCTGAGAATTGGCCTGGGCAGGAAGGGGGGTGAGAGTGCCCAGTATTGAAGGGGTTAAGGGGGTGTGTCCCATGCTACACACTTTTTCTAATAGATGTCTTTTGTTCTCATCTCAAAAAGTTGGGGGGTACAGAGGACAACCCCCCCCCCCAAAAAAAAAACAGTACAGCACCCTGCCAGCCCCTCCAACCTGCATTGCATAGACAAGCACAGAGACCCAGTGATGATGTCACCAGGTCTAAAATAAGATATGTAATAGGAACTGAATGATCAATGATTTTGATTTAATATATTATTTATTATATTGATGAGGAGGGAAAAGAAGGAACCGGGGATGGCAAAATATAAGGAAATTATACTTCACAATCGCTGCATTTCAGCGGCTTTTTGTCTACAATGGTCAATAGCATTGTAATATGTATCTTATTCTTTCCATTCTAATCTATTCTATTCTATTGTTTTTTTAAATTATACTCTTTTTTTTAGTTGTTTAGTCTATTCTATTCTATTCTATTCTATTCTATTCTATTCTATTTTATTTTATTCTATTCTATTCTTTTCTATTCAAATTTATTCTATTCGAAATTCAAATTTCGGAACATGGTTATATTCTTTCTATTCTATTCTGTTGTTTTTTTCTATACTATTTTCTATACTATTCTGTTATTTTCTATCCTATTCTTTTCTATTCTATTCAAATTCGAATTGATTCTATTTGAATTTTGGGAAATGCTTATCATTTTTCTAATCTATTATATTCTATTCTATTTTTTTAAATTCTATTCTTTTCTATTCTATCATTGTCTATTCTATTCTTTTTGTTTCCATTCTATTATTTTCTATTCTTTTCTTATGTATTCACATTAAAATTTATTCTATTTGAAATTCGAATTTCAGAAGATGGTTATATTCTTTTTATGTTATTCTAATCTATTATATTTGTTTCTATTATATTCTAGTCTATTCTGTTCTTTTATTTTCTATTCTATTTTGTTCTGTTTTACTCTATTATATTCTATTCCTTTATTTTCTGCTATATTCTTTTCTAGTCTATTATTATTATTTTTGTAATCTATTCCATAATTTTCTATTCTTTTTTTATTCTCTTTGGAAATTGGAAAACGATTCAAATTTTAAAACGCTTCAAAAACTATTTGAATTTCGTCCCATTTTTTTTTTTCAGATTCGTTTAAATTCGGTACTTTTGTAATCTTGTAACTATTATAAATTCTTTTCTTGATAAAAAAAAATATTGTAAATCCGTCCGAATTTTAATTCGGAACGAAATGAACTGCGCACGTCTATATGTAACCAGGTTTTCTCTGCCAGGGAGGAAGGGGTTAATCACGTGTGATGTCTGTCCCCTGGTGTCACCGCCCCCCCCCCCCCCCCCCCGGGAGGAATAACCTATCACAGTCGGTCGTTAGCGGCTCCCTATCTATCTGCTGCCTCTCCGTGTGGCGACAATTACCGGCGCTCAGAAGACAATGTGGCCTCTGATTGGGTGACGGATGGCCTCCGCCCTCAGATCTGTCATATCCCAGCAGACAGACAGCTTGCTTTCCTTGTTAATTAACAATATGCTGATGGCTGCTGACCCCGGCGGGAACACAAGGGGTTAATTTTCTGGTCATTTTTATTAACCCATTCATGGGCACCTGTCACGCCTACGCCAAACTCCCCCACCCATCCGTGTCTCCATGCTTTATTTTGGTTGAGAAATCACTTTGAAAAACACATAAAAAAATAAATAAATAAATAAAATGGTGCAGCACTATCGATACATCAACTCATTTATCATAAGTATTTGTTATCAATAATAATCACAAAACATGCAAAAACGTCCTAAATGCAAAAGTTTCTATGCTTCTTCCGTTTTACACAACAATGTGCACATAGAGAAATGAACACTGCCGGTATTCGGCCCCAGCAAGCCATATAGATTCTGCACTGCACATCTGGCTTTCCTCCATGAGCGCTGACTTCATTCAAAAGGCCCCACACTATGCGTTTCGTCACAGGGACGCGTGACTTTCTCATGGGGATCCCCTGAGGAAGTCACGCGCCCTTGGGAGCCCCCTGAGGAAGTCAACTGTACCTGTGAGGAAGCGCATAGGTGGAGACCTTTGGATGACATCATCACGCATGGAGGAAAACCAGGAAGTGCGGTATCTACAACTATATCAGTGTTTCTCAACTCCAGTCCTCAAGGCGCCCCAACAGGTCATGTTTTTAGGATTTCCCTCAGATGAAACTACTGTGGTAATTACTAAGGCAGTGAAACTGATTAAATCACCTGTGCAAAATAATGGTAAGCATGAAAACATGACCTGTTGGGGTGCCTTGAGGACTGGAATTGAGAAGCACTGCACTATATTACCAAAAGTATTGGGACGCCTGCCTTTACACACACATGAACTTTAATGGCATCCCAGTCTTAGTTCGTAGGGTTCAATATTGAGTTGGCCCACCATTGCAGCTATAACAGCTTCAACTCTTCTGGGAAGGTTGTCCACAAGGTTTAGGAGGGTGTCTATGGGAATGTTTGACCATTCTTCCAGAAGTACATTTGGGAAGTCAGACACTGATGTTGGACGAGAAGGCCTGCCTCAGAGTCTCTGCTCTAATTCATCCCAAAGGTTTTCTGTCTGGTTAAGGTCAGTACTCTGTGCAGGCCAGTCAAGTTCCTCCACCCCAAACTCGCTCCTCCATGTCTTTATGGACCTCGCTTTGTGCACTGGTGTGCAGTCATGTTGGAACAGGAAGGGGCCGTCCCCAAACTATTCCCACAAAGTTGGAAGCATGAAATTGTCCAAAATATCTTGGTATGCTGACGCCTTAAGAATTCCCTTCACTGGAACTAAGGGGCCAAGCCCAACCCCTGAGAAACAACCCTCCACCATAATCCTCCCTCCACCAAATGATCTGGACCAGTGCACAAAGCAAGGTCCATAAATACATGGATGAGTGACTTTGGGGTGGAGGAACTTGACTGGCCTTCACAGAGCTCTGACCTCAACCTGATAGAACACCTTTGGGATGAAATAGAGCGGAGACTGCGAGCCAGGCCTTCTCCTCCAACATCACTGCCTGACCTCACAAATGCTCTTCTGGAAGAATGGTCAAACATTCCCATAGACACACTCCTAAACCTTGTGGACGGCCTTCCCAGAAGAGTTGAAGCTGTTATAGCTGCAAAGGGTGGGCCAACTCAATATTGAACCCTACAGACCCTAAGACTGGGATGGCATTAAAGTTCATGTGTGTGTAAAGGCAGGCGTCCCAATACTTTTGGTAATATAGTGGAGGTTGCTGGGGTTTAATACCAGCGGAGTTCATTTCTTTACGTGCACATTTCATTTACCAGCCCTCCTGGCTGCAACTGGTGGTTCCCTCCTGAAGAGTTGCTCCTGCTCTCCCTACTGACTCCTCTCTGTGCCTCCTGTTCAGATCCTTCATGAGTTCTTGAAAGGCTTGAGTCCCAGGTCCAAGGTCACCCCCCCTCTCCAGACTGGGGAGCTGCCTCAAAGGCCCTGACAGCCTAGTACTCCATCCTCAGTTCTTCCACCCGACAACTCCCCCTAGCTGGGCTGACCCTGGGTATCTCAAGGAGGCCTGCCCCCTGCCAATCCTAGCTGGAGATTGGTCAGGGCTCCCTGAGACACCCCAGACAGCTCCACCTCTCTTCCCCTCCTTCTCTTCTAGAATCCTCAAGAACAGTGATTCTCAACCAAGGTTCCGTGGAAACCCTAGGGTTCCTCCATAGGTTGCTAGGGGTTCCTTCAGCATTGGACCATTTCTGCCTCTCGGATAAGTTCACAACAAAACCATTGATCTTTTTAGCTATCTGTAAGGAGGTAATTCTTCCCAATGACCACAAGTGTAAGGACCATACCGTCCCACTGACCATCACACTAATGTATCATGAGTTGCAGATTTCTAATTTTTAGCAGGGGTTCCCCCCGAGACCGGAGAACCATTTCAAGGGTTCCTCTGAGAAAGCCTGCTCTAGAAGAAAGAGGAGGGTAACAGCAAAGTAATGCTGTCTGTGAGTCACAGCTGCTACTCTGAGCCACTCCCAGCCCACAAAACCAAGAACAAACACATTTGTCTGCACTACCAAAAATCCTAACCTCTAGCACCTACCTATGTGAAGGGTGCTACATACCTAGCGGGTGAAGGTCTACTTTAAGAACTGCGTACAATTATTCCTAAAAACTGACAGGTCTTCTCTGAAGTAAGGAGGATCAAACACACACATTCCCCTGATGTCAAAAACAGCTGGAAAATGCCAACAATGATAGAAAATGAAGGTCTATCAAGCTTATTTGCCTAAATGATGTCTTCATACCCACAGCTGCCTTCAGGGCTATCATCGCATCCACAGCACGGGGCTCCCAACCAGCCTCTCGCTATGGAGGCCTCGAGAAGAGAAGCGTGGCCCGCCACTGTGGAGGAGGAGATAAGCTCCGTCTAGGCAGACTGGGCTGCTGATAACAAGCTGTTTGTATACCATCAACAGAACTACAGAAATGTATAGGCTGCAGATAACCGGGAAACCCAAAATTCATTCCAATTTGTTGGATTGCCAAAAGAAAAAATCAAAAATTGATTGACTGATTCACCGTTGTCAGGGTCAAATGCAGTGTGCATAAGGACAGAAGGTCAAAGTAGATGCAAAGCCTAACTGAACAATACGTCAGTATACACTCAGAAAGTCCAGACTGCTGAACTCCGAAATATCTTTCTTTATTATAACATAAAACAGCAACAGGACACTGTGGAGAATGTGAAGATCCAACGCGTTTCGTGCTATAGCAGCGCCTAGTCATGACTCATGACTGTCCATGAGGGATGTGTGTTACTGCTTGTAAATAAGGAACAGCATTTGAAAATGCCTTATTACCTCTCTAGTGGGCATTATATATGTGCTCCCAAATCCTTATTTATTAGAGCAGTGTTTCTCAGCTCCAGTCCTCAAGGCGCCCCAACAGGTCATGTTTTCAGGTTTTTCATTATTTTGCACAGGTGATTTGATCTGTTTCACTGCCTTAGTAATTACTACAGCAGTTTCATCTGAGGGAAATCCTAAAAAACATGACCTGTTGGGGCACCTTGAAGACTGGAGTTGAGAAACACTGATATAGTGTATAAAGATACCGCACTTCCTGGTTTTCCTCCATGCGCAATGGCGTCATCCAAAGGTCTCCACCTATGCGCTTCCTCACAGGTACACTTGACTTCCTCAGGGGGCTCCCAAGGGCATGTAACTTCCTCAGGGCATCCCCCTGAGAAAGTCACATGTCCCTGTGACGAAACACATAAGGGGTAGGGACTTTTGGATAAAGTCAGTGCACATGGAGTAAAGCCAGATAGTGCAGTATCTATATGGCTTTTTCAGGATTTCCCTCAGATGAAACGGCTGTGATAATTACTAAGGCAGTGAAACTGTGCAAATCACCTGTGAAAAATAATGGTGAGCCTGAAAACATGTTGGGGGCGCCTTGCGGACTAGAGTTGAGAAACACTGTATTAGAGGACGTGATACCTTGGGTGTGAGGACCCCCTTATGTGTACCTGCCCGTACTGGGTGCCGTGGACCTGGAGTGATGGGTTACCTTTTGCCTCCCTTCTCCATGATATAACAGCGCCACTTGTTCTTCACACAAAACAGTTCACCTAAAAGGTCTCCTGAAGAAGCTCAACCCGCGAAACACGCTGAGATTTAGCACCCTTTGATATCCCACTTCCTTGTAATATCAACATTTTTTCTGCTGTTGTTTTTTTTTTATCTCTTTTTTTTTCTTTTTGCCCCTTTGCCCCGCCACACATAGTTTTTTACTTTTAGGCCAAAAAGTTGAATTTTGGTCTCATGTGACCAGATCACCTTCTTCCACATGTTTGCTGTGTCCTCCACATGGCTTCTCACAAACTACAAACAGGACTTCTTATGACTTTCTTTCTCCAATGTCTTTCTTCTTGTCACTCTTCCATAAAGGGCAGATTTGTGGAGAACACGACTAATAGTTGTCCTGTGGACAGATACTCCCACCTGAGCTGTGGATCTCTGCAGCTCCTCCAGAGTTACCATGGACCTCTTGGCTCTTCTCTGATGAATGCTCTCCTTGCCCGGCCGGTCAGTTTAGGTGGACGGCCATGTCTTGGTAGGTTTGCAGTTGTGCCATACTCTTTCCATTTTCCGATGATGGATTGAACAGAGCTCCGTGAGATGTTCAAAGCTTGGGAGATTTTTTTATAACCTAACCCTGCTTTATACTTCTCCACAACTTTATCCCTGACCTGTCTGCTGTGTTCCTTGGCCTTCATGATGCTGTTTATTCACTTATGTTCTCTAGAAAACTTCTGAGGGCTTCACAGAACAGCTGTATTTATACTGAGATTAAATGACACACAGGTGGACTCTACTTACTAATTAGGTGACTTCTGAAGGCAATTGGTTCCTCTAGATTTTAGTTAGGGGTATCAGAGTAAAGGGGGGCTGAATACAAATGCCCCCCCCCCACACACACTTTTCACATATTTATTTGTATCATTTATCATTTTCCTTCCACTTCACAATTATGTGACACTTTGTGTTGGTCTATCACATAAAATCCCAATAAAATAAATTTATGTTTTTTGGTTGTAACATGACAAGATGTGGGAAATTTCAAGGGGTATGAATACTTTTTCAAGACTCGGTAATAATGTTTATTATATTTTGGATTCATTATCCACTATGATGTCCGTGTGCTGATTTATTGATTTATTATAACGACGATTGATTGATATATTTGAGTCATGTTTTCTAGGGCTGTACACACACCATGGCTGAATTTCGATCCATCTATGGCCATCTAACAATCGACTTCTGCAGAACGGGTCAGCGGAGAGACTAGCGGTCAGAACACAATGGCGCGGCGGTTTTATCTCCATTTAGACTATAAAATGTATCTTTCGTGAACCTGAGAAATGTCAGTTTTTTTCCTCTTCTCAGGTTTTCTCTCTTCCTCTACCGTGAAGTTTGTTTCTCTGAACCTCCCGTAGTTTCGGGACAAGTGTCAGCCGGTCACAGGTGGTGCTCAGAAGTTTGGGGACACCTGCCAGAAGAGGGATGTGATCTACATTCACCGCGGTGCAGCCTGCGCCGTCATTCTGCGACTTAGAAAGTGACAAACCCAGACCACACTGCATAACAAAATCGGAGGGAAATAATTATGAAGATCAAAGCGGGAATCAACCCAAAAGCAAACGTTTAATATCTTACCAATTCTTAGATGTGACGGCTCCATTCCTTTTCTTTTTTAGTCTTTCTTTCTTCTATTTTTATCTGGTGATCCTGCCAACAAGTCTGCTTGTTTTTCAAAAGCACAAGCAGAATGTATCAGTTTACAGGGATGAGACAAACCATTTACCACTGATAGGGGTGCTTACAATGATCAACCTTTATTTTTTTATCTTACATGAAGACATCGGTACATTCAGTTCATCCTGTGTTGGTGTATTATGTCCCACCCTCTACCACTTCCCATATCCCTGAATATCGTGTTCAATAAGACGTTTATTTAAGATTTTTTTAAAATTAGCTACATTTCCCGCTGCAACCACCGATTGTGGAAGGGAGTGGGGAGGATGTGTACTTGGAGGGAAATTTTATGGTGTGGAGGATTTGTGCTAGGTGGGGATTTTTTTTTTTGGGGGGAGGGGATTTGTGCTGGTAGAGATGATGGGGGGGAGGTGATTGGGGGGGGGATTTGTGCTGGTAGAGATGATGGGGGGGAGGTGATTGGGGGGGGGATTTGTGCTGGTAGAGATGATGGGGGAGGGGTGCTAGGAAGGGGGATGGGAAGTATTTTTGTACTAGGAGGGGGAATTGGGAGAGGGGAGGATGTGTACTTAGAGGGAAAATTTAAGAAGTGGAGGATTTGAGCTAGGAGGGGCATTTTTTTTGGGGGGGGGGATTTGTGCTGGTAGAGTTGATTCGAGGGCTTTATGCTAGGACAGGTGATTGGGGGGGGGGGGGGTGCTGGGAGAGGAATTTTGGAGTGGGGAGAATGTGTACTTGGAGGGAAATTTGGAGGGGTAGAGGATTTGTGCTAGGAGGGGAATTTTTTTTTTTTTTGGGGGGGGGGGGGGATTTGTGCTGGTAGAGATGATGGGGGGGAGGTTGCTAGGATGGGGGATGGGGAGTATTTTTTACTGGGAGGGGGAATTGGGAGTGGGGAGGATGTGTACTTGGAGGGAAATTTTGAGGGGTGGAGGATTTGTGCTAGGAGGGGAATTTTTTGGGGGGGAGGAGGATTTGTGCTGGTAGAGTTGATTTGGGGACTTTGTGCTAGAACGGGTGATTGGGGGGGGGGGGGGGGAATTGTGCTGGCAGAGGGAATATGGAGTGGGGAGGATGTGTACCTGGAGGGAAATTTTGAGGGGTGGAGGATTTGTGCTAGGAGGGGAATTTTTTTTTGGGGGGGGGGTGAATTTGTGCTGGTAGAGATGATTGGGGGAGGGGGTTGCTAGGAAGGGGGATGGGGAGTATTTTTTACTGGGAGGGGGAATTTGGGGTGGGGAGGATGTGTACTTGGAGGGAAAATTTGAGGGGTGGAGATTTGTGCTAGGAGGGGTGATTTTTTTTGGTTGGGGGGGGCTTTGTGCTAGGACGGGTGATGGGGGGGGGATTGTGCTGGGAGAGGGAATTTAGAGTGGGGAGGATGTGTACTTGGAGGGACAATTTGAGGGGTGGAGATTTGTGCTAGGAGGGGTGATTTTTTTTGGTTGGGGGGGGATTTGCTGGTAGAGATGCTGCAACCACCGATTGTGGAAGGGAGTTCTGCATCCTTACCGCTCTAACCGCTCTCATCCAATTTCATTTCGTGGTCACATCTCTTCATGAGTGACCTGATTGAATAGTCTCCTCCCGATGCTGGAATCACCATTAGAATATTTCTATATCGCGTTTCTTCTCCGGGGGTGGGGGGGTGGGGGAATGGGAATGCGTAAAACCTTTATCCCAAAAGGAAAAAAAAAACAGATTATAACTGATTAACGAATTATAAAGTGTGAGATGGAGTTTGTCTTCCATTTGTTAGTGTATCTAAATCTGCTAGTCCATCTAACTCCCCTCCCCCCAGACTGACAATGCTGCTGTCCAAAGGTGCCCCCCTGTACTCCTTCCTCCAGAGTGGGGGAGGGCGCTCTAATACAGGAGGTGTTTTTGGCCGGATCACCAGGTGAAAACAGGAGGTGCGGCTGCCCTGGGCACTGCCGTATCATGTGATGTGAGGGGGATGGGGGGGGGGGGCGTCATGAGGAGATTGGGGGGGAGGGGATTTGTGTTGGGAGGTGGAATTTGGGGGCAGCAGGGGGTGAGAGCTGTCTTCGGAGGGAACATTTGGGGGGAGGGGTTTTGGAGTGGTGATTTAGGGGGATTTGTGTTTAGAGGGGGGATGGGGGAAGAGGATTTGTGCTAGGAGGGGGGATTTGAGGGGGTTTGTGCTAGAAGAGGCGAAATGGTTGGGGGGGGGGGGGGGGGTGTGCTAGGAGGGGACATTTATTTTAGAAGGGGAGATTTGTGCTGGTAGAGATGATGGGGGGGGGGGTTGTGCTAAGGGGAGGGGGGATTTGTGCTGGCAGAGGGAATTTGGAGTGGGAAGGATGTGTACTTGGAGGGGTGATTTTTTTTTTTTTTTGGGGGGGGGATGAGAGGGCAAAGATTTGTGCTGGGGGGAGGGAGTTTTGCTGACACATAATGCCACACCTCCCAACTTTTTGAGATGGGATTGAGTGACACCTATCAGCAAAAGTATGCAGGCATAGGACACACCCCCTGCCACGCCCCCTTAAAGGAGAATTGTACACAAAAACAAGATTGGTTAAACCCACAAGTTGCTTTTTTTACCACTACTGTTCCTTTACATTGGCTTTTGGAATTTACAAATGCAGAAATTTAGAAATTAGGTGAAAAGTTTAGCGCTGGAAAATACTTTTTGATAAAAAGTGGATTTTATATACAACTATGTAGATCAGACCAAAATGAGGGACAAATGAGGAGGAAAGGGGACAGAGGCACATTGCTCCAAATCAGGGACAGTCCCTTGAAATCCGGGACAGTTGGGAGCTATGCATAATGCTTGTACATCTTTGTGGGGGGGGCCCTGGGCTCTCGGTGACCTTGTCCCGGCACTGCTGCCCCCACATAGAATGATTGGACTATGGGACATTTTTGGGTTTTGGGTTTAATACTGATTTAATCAATTAAAAAAGAAAGACGTTCCTGTCTGGCTGTTTAAAACTTAAGGAATCTTAAATTAACTAAATATTTAGACGGGGGTTAAAAAATAATTTATAGAAAAAAATGGACGCATATGTGGAGCATAACATGAGCAGTTTGCGTACATTATTGGGGTGACTGGGGGCAACTGGTGGTGACTGGGGTTGACTGTTGGTGACTGGAGGTGACTGGGGGCAACTGGTGGCGACTGAGGGTGACTGGTGGCGACTGGTGGTAAATGGTGGCAACTGGAGGCGACTGGGGGTGACTGGTGGTGACTGGTGGCAACTGGAGGTGACTGGGGGCGACTGATGGTGACTGGGGGTGACTGGTGATGACTGGGGTTGACTGGTGGTACTGGAGGCAACTGAGGGCGACTGGGGGTGATTGGGGTTGACTGGTGGCGACTGGAGGTGATTGGTGGTGACTGGTGGCAACTGGGGGGCGACTGGGGTTGACTGGTGGTGACTAGAGGCGATTGGGGGTGACTGGTGGTGACTGGGGGTGACTGGTGGTGACTGGACGTGAGTGATGGCCACTGGGGGTGACTGGTGGCGATTGGGGGTGACTGGAGGTGACTGGGGTTGACTGGGGGCGACTGGAGGCGACTGGTGGCCACTGGGGGCGACTGGTGGTGATTGGGGGTGACTGGGGTTTACTGGTGGCGATTGGGGGTGACTGGGGGCAACTGGGGTTGACTGGTGGCGACTGGGGTTGACTGGTGATGACTGGTGTCGATTGGTGGTGACTGGGGGTGAGTGGTGGTGACTGGGGGTGACTGGGGTTGACTGGTGGTGACTGGTGTCGATTGGTGGTGACTGGGGGTGAATGGTGGTGACTGGGGGTGACTGGTGGTGACTGGACGTGAGTGATGGCCACTGGGGGTGACTGGTGGCGATTGGGGGTGACTGGGGTTGACTGGGGGCGACTGGAGCCGACTGGTGGCCACTGGGGGCGACTGGTGGTGATTGGGGGTGACTGGGGTTTACTGGTGGCGACTGTGGGCAACTGGGGTTGACTGGTGGCGACTGGGGTTGACTGGTGGTGACTGGTGTCGATTGGTGGTGACTGGGGGTGAGTGGTGGTGACTGGGGTTGACTGGTGGTGACTGGTGTAGATTGGTGGTGACTGGGGGTGAGTGGTGGTGACTGGGGGTGACTGGTGTCGATTGGTGGTGACTGGTGGTGACTGGTGTCAATTGGTGATGACTGGGGGTGAGTGGTGGTGACTGGGGTTGATTGGTGTCGATTGGTGGTGACTGGGGATGACTGGTGGTGACTGGTGTCGATTGGTGGTGACTGGTGGTGACTGGGGGTGAGTGGGGGTGACTGGTGTCGATTGGTGGTGACTGGGGGTGACTGGTGTTGATTGGTGGTGACTGGGGGTGACTGGTGTTGATTGGTGGTGACTGGGGGTGACTGGTGGTGACTGGTGTCGATTGGTGGTGACTGGGGGTGACTGGTGTTGATTGGTGGTGACTGGTGGTGACTGGTGTCGATTGGTGGTGACTGGGGGTGACTGGTGTCGATTGGTGGTGACTGGGGGTGACTGGTGTTGATTGATGGTGACTGGGGGTGACTGGTGTTGATTGGTGGTGACTGGGGGTGACTGGGGGTGACTGGTGGTGACTGGGGGTGACTGGTGTTGATTGGTGGTGACTGGTGGTGACTGGGGGTGACTGGTGTTGATTGGTGGTGACTGGGGGTGACTGGTGGTGACTGGTGTCGATTGGTGGTGACTGGGGGGTGACTGGGGGTGACTGGTGTCGATTGGTGGTGACTGGGGGTGACTGGTGTTGATTGGTGGTGACTGGGGGGTGACTGGTGTTGATTGGTGGTGACTGGGGGTGACTGGTGTTGATTGGTGGTGACTGGGGGGTGACTGGGGGTGACTGGTGGCGACTGGGGGTGACTGGTGGTGACTGGTGTTGATTGGTGGTGACTGGGGGGTGACTGGCGGTGTAGAAGGAGCTCCAGGCTGCTCGTCGCCCGCCAGCCCCTGCCTGCTCTTCCCGCCGTCTCTGGCTCAGTGTGCAGCAGCTTTGGCGGTGTGAATGCGCAGAGCAGATAAGGGGCTCAGTATGAGAAGAGGGAAGTCTCAGCCGGGTGTTAGCGGATATCACACGCCGCAGATGGGTCTGAGTGGGCCACATCTGGCATCAGCCTCCCCTCCCCCCCCAGCCTCCTCCATAAACATCTCACCTCACCCCCCTCCTGCTCAATCCGGCTCTCTCCCGGCTATTATCTTCCCTTGTCAGCCTCTCTCAGACCCTTTATTTTATATGGTGAATTAAACTTACCGCATTGTTAACTGCGCCTGACTCTGCTGCCTGGAACTGCGAAAAGAAAACGGACTTCTGACTTCTATTTATAGCTAAAAATGACAGTAATTGTGGGAAAAACTGCGATCCTTTCATTAAAGTGTGTGCACTGCATGCGCATCCCGAAACATCGCTAATCATTTGTACATTGAAATGTTTTTCTGTAAACTTACATTTCCTCCCCTCCACGTTTTTGTTTTGCAATAGGCAATGGTGACATAGCAAGGGTGTCACAGGTGCCCCCTGGGAAGGCTACACCATCGGCACCTTCTATAACAAACCACTCCAGATTTCCTACTCCACATACACCATAGGTGTCAGGACCAGAATCAGAACCCACAACCTCTGCTGTGTCTGGCAGTAACTCTTCTTGCTGAGCCATCTGAGATGCTGGACAGCTTCCTGTCTGATCTCTTGGAACACACGAGTCAAACTCAAGGCCTTTGGGACGAATTCGGCCTGCCAGGTCATTACATATTGCCCTCGTTCCCAGAGCTTTTCTTCATCTGGAGGTGTTGGAACTCAGCACACTGCACATAACACACCCCTAACCCCTGCATTCTGTATGTAGCATACTTCTGAACTCTGCACCCTGTACACAGCCCACCCCTTAACCCTGCACTCTGTACACAGAGCACCCCTGAGCTCTGCACTCTGTACACAGTGCATCCCTGAACTCTGCACTCTGTACACAGCGCACCCCTGAACCCAGCACTCTGTACATAGAGCACCCCTAAACTCTGCACTCTGTACATAGCACACCCCTGAACTCTGCACTCTGTACATAGAGCACCCCTGAACTCTGCACTCTGTACACAGCACATCCCTGAACTCTGCACTCTGTACATAGCACACCCCTGAACTCTGCACTCTGTACATAGCACACCCCTGAACTCTGCACTCTGTACATAGCACACCCCTGAACTCTGCACTCTGTACATAGCACACCCCTGAACGCTGCACTCTGTACATAGCACACCCCTGAACTCTGCACTCTGTACATAGAGCACCCCTGAACTCTGCACTCTGTACACAGCGCATCCCTGAACTCTGCACTTTATATATAGCACACCCCTGAACTCTGCACTCTGTACATAGCACACCCCTGAACTCTGCACTCTGTACATAGCACACCCCTGAACTCTGTACACAGCGCATCCCTGCACTCTGTACATCCCTGAAGCCCGCACTTAACACACATTTATTGCCCGTTTAAGATCCCACTGCAATTTGTACTCTGTACATAGCGTACCCCTGAACTCTGCACTCTGTACGTCATGCACCCCCCAACCCTGCACTCGGCACAGGGCCCCCCTGAACTCTGCACTCTGTACATAGCACACCCCTGAACTCTGCACTCTGTATGTAGGGCACCCCTTAAACTGCACTCTTTACATAGTGCATCCCTAGATACAACCGGCACTTTGAGGGCAACCATAATGCTGGTGCGTCCCACAATGAAATTGAGTTTGACAACCTTGCCTTGTGTCTCGTTTCCCTTGAACCATGAACTCTTTGCTCCTCCCATAAACCCCCTTTTCAAGCCATGCCTTTGCACTTCCTGTTTGCCAGATTATTGTGCTCTCTCCAGCCGATATCTGCCTCTTGTCACTCCTGCTGCTGTCCGTATCTTCACTACACTCGTTACCGACCTTTGGCTTGTTTACTGACTACGCTTCTTCTTTATCTCTACTTACTATATCTGCTACTGGACCCTGGCTTGCACACCTCCTGGTGGGGTGATCCTGAGGACTGTGACCTGCTACTAACACACAGAAAAACCCATGCCCACCATCAGGAGCTCTGGTGAACACCGGTTAGTGCTTAGGCCCTGCACCTGGGGTGAGCCGGTGTCATCCTCCAGAGTGACCTGCTTGTGTACTTACCCAACTGTCCGGGAGCCTCTCTACTGCTATAGTTACTGGTCTCTGAGCCTGACCCCGGACCATGACAGTAAGAGATCCTGTTGTTATTTAGTTTACCTTTTCTGAAATAAAAATTAAAAATATGAGCTAACACCGTACACCCTCCCCATCCCCCAGCCCCTGCTCTACTTACTTCTGTGGATGATGAGCTGTCGGTGCCCACACAGCCAGACCAGCAGACCAAAGACCAGGTGAACATAGTGTCAGCGGTACAATAGACCAGACAGTACAATAGACCAGACGGTACAATAGACCAGACGGTACAATAGACCAGACGGGAAGGGGCTAAAAGAACATAGATTCCTCAGTATCATATACAGATAGGGCCTTTCAAAAGTAAGGGACATGGAAATGGGTCATATATGGAAACAAAGATAACCACCAGCTACCATGCCAGCCCAATAATAGGGTCACCTGCGTTATGAAAGCCACCACGCCCAGGATAGATCAGAGCTGCTCAGTTAGTTTTGATTTTAAGTGTTTTTTTATGGTATCCAATACAATTGCATGTTTTATACCTTGATTGAGGGTGTTGTGGTGTCTATAAAGTCCATATTCTTTGTCTAATCATGTTATTATTCATCAATCTGATCGGCAGACGTGGCACTTAATTTGATGGTTACATGGTCCTCCAAGATACCACCCGATGCAGTTCCACTGTAAAGGCCCTTTTATAATGGAATATGTTTTTTTGTACTTAAAAAGAGCATTTTAATGCAGGAAAAGGGGCTGGAGGAAACGGGCCTTTTATGATGACGGACAAATATTGAATTGTTCAGATGAACAATGAAAGATGGTCATATTTACTCAGTAAAAGAAAACAATAAATCAAACAGATGGTAGGTGCATGGAATGAAAATAAACCCGTCACCCAAAACTTATCCGATGATGAAAAGTATGAATAAGCAGAAGTTCCCTTCAAAATAATCTTCATGTCACATGATCCTTGAAAATATAGGCAACTCTGATATACACATCTTCATTTTCATACCAAAAGTGGAGCTTGGCCACCTACCCTTCCACCTTCTGAGCTCCCGATGGTCAGTGAGACCACCCATCAGAGTGCCAAGGCTCAGTAGGCAAAAAGGGGAGAAGAATTTCCCAGAAAAAAGAACAGCCAATCTCTTTGACATTTGGTTTTCTCCAAAGGTAACCTCTAATGATCTTTAACAGCCTAACCCTGGGGCTCAACTTTTTACTACAGGAAAACTTAAAATAATGCTCAGGTCTTGAGGAACCCTTGCTAATGCTAATTCATTGGTGGACAGTGGGAAGACTCCCCCTTACATTGGTGATCAGTGAGAAGAATGCTCCTTACACTGGTGATCAGTGAGAAGAATGGTCCTTACTTTGGTGATCAGTGGGAAGAATGTTCCTTACATTGGTGATCAGTGGGAAGAATGCTCCTTACATTGGTGATCAGTGAGAAGAATGTTCCTTACAAGAATGTTCCTTACATTGGTGATCAGTGAGAAGAATGCTCCTTACATTGGTGATCAGTGAGAAGAATGCTCCTTACATTGGTGATCAGTGAGAAGAATGTTCCTTACATTGGTGATCGGTGAGAAGAATGCTCCTTACATTGGTGATCAGTGAGAAGAATGCTCCTTACATTGGTGATCAGTGAGAAGAATGTTCCTTACATTGGTGATCGGTGAGAAGAATGTTCCTTACATTGGTGATCAGTGAGAAGAATGTTCCTTACATTGTTGATCAGTGAGAAGAATGTTCCTTACATTGGTGATCGGTGAGAAGAATGTTCCTTACATTGGTGATCAGTAAGAAGAATGCTCCTTACATTGGTGATCAGTGAGAAGAATGTTCCTTACATTGGTGATCGGTGGGAAGAATGTTCCTTACATTGGTGATCAGTGAGAAGAATGTTCCTTACATTGGTGATCAGTGGGAAGAATGTTCCTTACATTGGTGATCAGTGAGAAGAATGTTCCTTACATTGGTGATCAGTGGGAAGAATGTTCCTTACATTGGTGATCAGTGAGAAGAATGTTCCTTACATTGGTGATCAGTGAGAAGAATGTTCCTTACATTGGTGATCAGTGAGAAGAATGTTCCTTACATTGGTGATCAGTGGGAAGAATGTTCCTTACATTGGTGATCAGTAAGAAGAATGTTCCTTACATTGGTGATCAGTGAGAAGAATGTTCCTTACATTGGTGATCAGTGGGAAGAATGTTCCTTACATTGGTGATCAGTGGGAAGAATGTTCCTTACATTAGTGATCAGTGGGAAGAATGTTCCTTACATTGGTGATCAGTGGGAAGAATGTTCCTTACATTAGTGATCAGTGGGAAGAATGTTCCTTACATTGGTGATCAGTGGGAAGAATGTTCCTTACATTGGTGATCAGTGAGAAGAATGTTCCTTACATTGGTGATCAGTGAGAAGAATGCCCCTTACATTGGTGATCAGTGAGAAGAATGTTCCTTACATTGGTGATCAGTGAGAAGAATGCCCCTTACATTGGTGATCAGTGAGAAGAATGTTCCTTACATTGGTGATCAGTGAGAAGAATGTTCCTTACATTGGTGATCAGTGAGAAGAATGTTCCTTACATTGGTGATCAGTGAGAAGAATGTTCCTTACATTGGTGATCAGTGAGAAGAATGTTCCTTACATTGGTGATCAGTGAGAAGAATGTTCCTTACATTGGTGATCAGTGAGAAGAATGTTCCTTACATTGGTGATCAGTGAGAAGAATGTTCCTTACATTGGTGGTCAGTGAGAAGAATGTTCCTTACATTGGTGATCAGTGAGAAGAATGTTCCTTACATTGGTGATCAGTGAGAAGAATGTTCCTTACATTGGTGATCAGTGAGAAGAATGTTCCTTACATTGGTGATCAGTGGGAAGAATGTTCCTTACATTGGTGATCAGTGAGAAGAATGTTCCTTACATTGGTGATCAGTGGGAAGAATGTTCCTTACATTGGTGATCAGTGAGAAGAATGCTCCTTACATTGGTGATCAGTGGGAAGAATGTTCCTTACATTGGTGATCAGTGAGAAGAATGTTCCTTACATTGGTGATCAGTGAGAAGAATGTTCCTTACATTGGTGATCAGTGGGAAGAATGTTCCTTACATTGGTGATCAGTGAGAAGAATGCTCCTTACATTGGTGATCAGTGGGAAGAATGTTCCTTACATTGGTGATCAGTGAGAAGAATGCTCCTTACATTGGTGATCAGTGGGAAGAATGTTCCTTACATTGGTGATCAGTGAGAAGAATGTTCCTTACATTGGTGATCAGTGAGAAGAATGTTCCTTACATTGGTGATCAGTGAGAAGAATGCTCCTTACATTGGTGATCAGTGAGAAGAATGCTCCTTACATTGGTGATCAGTGAGAAGAATGTTCCTTACATTGGTGATCAGTGAGAAGAATGTCCCTTACATTGGTGATCAGTGAGAAGAATGTTCCTTACATTGGTGATCAGTGAGAAGAATGTCCCTTACATTGGTGATCAGTGAGAAGAATGTTCCTTACATTGGTGATCAGTGAGAAGAATGTCCCTTACATTGGTGATCAGTGAGAAGAATGTTCCTTACATTGGTGATCAGTGAGAAGAATGTTCCTTACATTGGTGATCAGTGGGAAGAATGCTCCTTACATTGGTGATCAGTGAGAAGAATGTCCCTTACATTGGTGATCAGTGAGAAGAATGCTCCTTACATTGGTGATCAGTGGGAAGAATGTTCCTTACATTGGTGATCAGTGAGAAGAATGTTCCTTACATTGGTGATCAGTGAGAAGAATGTTCCTTACATTGGTGATCAGTGAGAAGAATGTTCCTTACATTGGTGATCAGTGAGAAGAATGTTCCTTACATTGGTGATCAGTGAGAAGAATGTTCCTTACATTGGTGATCAGTGAGAAGAATGTTCCTTACATTGGTGATCAGTGAGAAGAATGTTCCTTACATTGGTGATCAGTGGGAAGAATGTTCCTTACATTGGTGATCAGTGAGAAGAACGTTCCTTACATTGGTGATCAGTGAGAAGAATGTTCCTTACATTGGTGATCAGTGAGAAGAATGTTCCTTACATTGGTGATCAGTGAGAAGAATGTTCCTTACATTGGTGATCAGTGAGAAGAATGTTCCTTACATTGGGGATCAGTGAGAAGAATGTTCCTTACATTGGTGATCAGTGAGAAGAATGTTCCTTACATTGGTGATCAGTGAGAAGAATGTTCCTTACATTGGTGATCAGTGAGAAGAATGTTCCTTACATTGGTGATCAGTGAGAAGAATGCTCCTTACATTGGTGATCAGTGAGAAGAATGTCCCTTACATTGGTGGTCAGTGGGAAAAATGCCTCCCCCCCTTAAATTGGTGGTTGAAATGCCACCTTTACAAACCTCTAAAAAAAGGTCATTGGGTTCATGCTGCTGGCTCTGGTAATTGGCTTTGGACCCAGAACTTCCAGGTATCATCAGATGGGAGGTCATTTTACCACAGCTCTAGGAACCTTTGGAGGAACCTTGGGGTTATACAGGACCTTGGTTGTGATTGGCTGATCTATGTGCTCCTTTTTTTTATTGCTCAGGTTTTGACAGGTTTATTTGTAGGAAGTCGGTGAACGTCTGATAATGCTGTTATTTCAGTTGTATTGTGCTAATAATCACTCTCTTTGTACTACTACACAGGTGTTAGGAAGCTGTATTTATTGACCTCACTCTCGCCTTCCAGGTGCTTCTCAAAAAATTTCCCAGTGCTTGGAGGTTTTTCATGGTCACAGAGAAAAGTGGAAATCCTGTACACACTTCCAGTTGCTGGCTGTTGGGGTCCTGTAGCTACTCACCTCTTAGCAGGTACCACCACACTTGGATCAGCTGTCCTATGTGGAAAGTCAGGATGGGTCAGCATCGTTACATCATAGCTCTGATTTAACCACTTGCTGACCGCCCTTTAGCAGTTTTACTCCGGATCACCTACATATAAGTGATCCCGCACTTCCTCTTGCAGGGGGCATTTGCGCGCCGCCGCCACACCACTTCTGCTGTGATCATTTACAGCAGAAGCCAATCTGCAGGTGGCGGGCACTCAAAGTCCATCGGCACCCGCCGATCGTTAGGCAGAGACTCAGAGCGGAGCTCTCCCTATGTACACAAGGCAGATCTCCGTTCTGACAGGGGGATGGGAAGGGTTTTGTGTTCCTGCAAAGTAGGGAATAAATTCCATCTCTTCCCCTAGTAAAAGCTCCTCCCACAGCACACACAAACACTGGCTAGGCACACATTTAACACTTTGATCGCCCTAGATGTTTAACCCCTTCCCAGTCAGTGTCATTGGTACAGTGACAGTGCATATTTTCAGCACTGATCACTGCATTAGTGTCACTGGTTCCCACAAAGTGTCAGTGTCTGATTGTCTGCCGCAATATCGGAGTCCCGATATAAGCCGCTGATCGCCTCCATTACTAGTATAAAAAGAACTAAATAAATAAAAATTCCAGTATACAGTGTATCCCATAGTTTATAGATGCTATAACGTCCAATGTAAACCAATCAATATACACTTATTGGGATTTTTCTTATGTAGCAGAATACATATCGGCCTAATTTGATGAAGAAATTTGATTTTTCACATTTTTTTATTGGGTGTTTTATAGCAGAAAGTTAAAAATATTGTTTGTTTTTTTTTCCAAATTGTCACTCTTTTTTTGTTTATAGCGCAAGAAATAAAAACCGCAGAGATGATCAAATACCACCAAAAGAAATCTCTATTTGTGGGGAAAAAATGATATCAATTTTATTTGTGTACAACTTCACACGACCGCGCAATTGTCAGTTTAAATAACGCACCACCATCCACTGAGCGGTTTGTAGACTTCTAACGGAGAATTAACCCGTCAAGGTCCGGACCAGGATATCCCCAAGCGATGTGGCGATTGGATTGTTACTGGGGGGAAAGGCCCTGGCTGGGTGTTATCCGCGGGCAAACCTTGTCTGTGCAGCTGGTAAGCGCACACTTCGCATGGTGGTCGGTTTGATTAAGAAAAGTCACCTTTGGAACCTAAACATGGACTATTCACCTATTTGTCACGTATTCGTTGAATGGATATTTGATGATTTATTTTTTCACTTCAACAATAAACTCTTTATGATATAAATTTTTTAGGGACCTAATTTAGTTTAATATATTTATTTTTGATCACTTATTATCAATTTAATTTTGATCACTTATTATCAATCTCGTGTGGTTTTGGGTATAGAGCGCGACCTTTCTTGTTTTTCATTTGCAGGGGAAAGAAGCCTGTGATTCGGGTGAGGGGGGGGGATCGCCACCATGGTAGATTTGGGAGGACCGTAAAACATCCTACGGAAGGTGGAAATAGCCGGTCAGCTCCCGGCTGCAGAGCGCAGAGTGACGTTGGTGTTTGTCTGCGGTCACTAAGGATGCCCGGTGTAAAATTGATGTCACATTAAGAAAACTCAGAGAAAACAAGCCTGTTTAAGACTCCAGCACCTGCCATCTGTCCTTTGCCGGACACTGCCCGCCCCGGACCTGTGTGCCAGCCAAAGGCAGCTTCATCTCACAGCTGTCTACTCTCAGCTTCCCCTGAACCCATGTCAATATGTATATGTGTGCACAGCCCTGTATGTCAACATACACAATGTGTAACACGCGTCGGTTTGCTCACTTTAACCCGTTCCGGCCCATCGCTGAACCAGGATTGTGAAATCTGCACTGAGCATTAAAGTGGAACCACACGGCGTCTGAGTCCCACAAACCAAATACACCATTTCATTCATTTTTAATATTCACAGCAAACGCCCCATCCATCCATGTCTCCATCCATCCATCCATCCTTGTCTCCATCCATGCATGTCTCCATCCATCCATCCATGTCTCCATCCAACCAAGTCTCAATCAATCCATGTCTCCATCCATCCATGTCTCCATCCATCCATCCACGTCTCCATGCATCCGTCCATGTCTCCATCCAACCAAGTCTCCATCCATCCCTGTCTCCATCCATCCATGTCTCCTTCCATCCATGTCTCCATCCATCCATGTCTCCTTCTATCCATGTATCCATCCATCAATGTTCCCATGTCTCCATCCATCCATGTCTCCATTCATTCATGTCTCCATCCATCTTTGTCTCCATCCATCCATCCATGTCTCCATCCATCCATCCTTGTCTCCATCCATCCTTCCAAGTCTCCATCCATCCAGTTCTTCATCCATCCATCCAAGTCTCCATCCATCTATCTATGTCTTTATACATCCATCCATCCATGTCTCCATCCATGTCTCCATCCATCCTTGTCTCCATCCATCCATCCATGTCTCCATCCATCTAGTTCTTCATCCATCCATCCATGTCTCCATCCATCTATCCAAGCCTTTATCCATCCATCCATGTCTCCATCCATCCTTGTCTCCATCCATCCATCCATGTCTCCATCCATTCATCCATCCTTGTCTCCATCCATCCTTGTCTACACCCATCCATCCATCCATCCATCCATCCATCCATTCATGTCGCATCCATCCATCCTTGTCTCCATCCATGTCTCCATCCATCCTTGTCTCCATCCATCCATCCATCCATCCTTGTCTCCATCCATCCATTCAACCATTCATCCATCCTTGTCTCCATCCATCCATGTCTCCATCCATCCTTGTCTCCATCCATCCTTGTCTCCATCCATGTTTCCATCCATCCTTGTCTCCATCCATCCAGTTCTTAATCCATCCATCCAAGTCTCCATCATCCAGGTTTCCCTCTATCCATCCATGTCTCCATCCATCTATCCATGCCTTTATGCATCCATGTCCCAATCCATCCAACCATGTCTCCATCCATCCATGTCTCCATCCATCCATGTTCCCACCTATGCATGCCTTCATCCATCCATCCATGCCTCCATCCATCCATATTTCCATCCATCCATGCCTACATCCATCCACCCATGTCTCCCTCCATACATTTCTCCATCCATCCATATTTCCATTTATCCATGCCTTATCCATCCATATCTCCATCCATGTCTCCATTCATCCATGTTTCCATCCATCCATGTCTCCATCCATCCATGTCTCCATCCATCCATGTCTCCATCCATCTATGTTTCCATCCATCCATGCCTCCATCCATCCATGCCTCCATCCATCTATATCTCCATCCATCCATGTCTCCATCCATCTATATCTACATCCATCCATGTCTCCATCCATCCATGTCTCCATCCATCCATGTTTCCATCTATCCATGTCTATATCCATATCTCCATCCATCCATGTCTCCTTCCATCCATGTCTCCATCCATCCATGTCTCCATCCATCCATCCATGTCTCCATTCATCCATGTCTCCATCCATCCATCATTGTCTCCATCCATCATTGTCTCCATCCATCCATCCATCCATCCATCCATGTCTCCATCCATCCATCCATGTCTCCATCCATCCATGTCTCCATCCATCCATCCATGTCTCCATCCATCCATCATTGTCTCCATCCATCCATCCATGTCTCCATCCATCCTTGTCTCCATCCATCCATTCATGTCTACATCCATTTATATCTCCATCCGTGTCTCCATCCATGCCTTCATCCATCCATATCTCTATGCATCCATGTCTCCATCCATCCATATCTCTATCCATCCATGTCTCCATCCATCCATATCTCCATCCATCCATGTCTCCATCCATGTCTTCATACATCCATATCTCCATTCATGCCTCCATCCATCCATGCCTCCATCCATCTATATCTCCATCCATCTATATCTCCATCCATCCATGTCTCCATTCATCCATGTTTCCATCTATCCATGCCTCCGTGCAACCTATCTCTTTATCCATATCTCCATCCATCCATGTCTCCTTCCATCCATGTCTCCATCCATCCATGTCTCCATCCATCCATCCATGTCTCCATCCATCCATGTCTCCATCCATCCATCATTGTCTCCATCCATCCATCCATCCATCCATCCATGTCTCCATCCATCCTTGCCTCCATCCATCCATTCATGTCTACATCCATTTATATCTCCATCCATGTCTCCATCCATCCATATCTCCATCCATCCATGTCTCCATCCATCTATATCTCCATCCATCCATGTCTCCATCCATCCATGTTTCCATCTATCCATGCCTCCGTGCAACCTATCTCTTTATCCATATCTCCATCCATCCATGTCTCCTTCTATCCATGTCTCCATCCATCCATGTCTCCATCCATCCATGTCTCCATCCATCCATCCATGTCTCCATCCATCCATTCATGTCTACATCCATTTATATCTCCATCCATGTCTCCATCCATGCCTTCATCCATCCATATCTCTATCCATCCATGTCTCCATCCATCCATATCTCCATCCATCCATGTCTCCATCCATCCATATCTCCATCCATCCATGTCTCCATCCATGTCTCCATCCATCCATATCTCCATCCATCCATGTCTCCATCCATCCATGTCTCCATCCATCCATCCATCCATCCATGTCTCCATCCATCCATTTCTCCATCTCCGTTCTGACAGGGGAGATCACAAAGATCCTGTCTTTCTGCTGTTTCCCCAGGAAGCCCATCCCCCATACAGTTAGAAAACACCTGCAGGGAACACATTTAACCCCTTTGATCACCCCTGATGTTAACCCCTTCCCTGCCAGTGTCATTACAATGTCAGTGCATATTTTTATTTTTATAAAAAACCATTGTTACATCAAAAAATGAATCACAAATAAGCCCACTTCTCGTGATTCATTTTTTGATGTAACAATGGTTTTTTGTAACCTTTGTTTACACAATATAATGGAAGATTAATATGAAGATACTATTAAAACTTGGATTTTCCGTCATGAATTTCCTGTTTATTTGGTTGCTTTACATTTTTTAGTTTTAATTAGTAGTTTTATTTTTATTTGTAAGCGCCGCGTGATTTATCTCTCTCTATTAATTTTTCGATCGGTGTGTGAACACCCTCATGCTGGCCGCTGCATTTATTGACCTTTTTGTTCTCTTTGCTTACTTTGTGTCGTGGTTTTTGGTTTGCGCACTGGTACCTACTTATTATTTGTCACTTCCGTCAGAGCCTAGACACCGGTGTTGTGTCCCATTAGGATGGGTTAGAAGGTGAGGGGTGGTGGTGGGGGGGTCCCCTTTCCAACAATTTGATCTAGGATTCCCGCGGTGACCCAATGGCGGCGTCCCGGTGATATTCCGGCACACAGCAGATGTAGTTCCAGCTGAGTTCTCTGCCTTCCTCACAGATGTTCCACTCTCACAACCCCCGCATCGCCTCACCACAAGGAAGCGCACACCACACCGCTACTTACTCAGGACTATTTGTGTACAACATCTGCAGCCCTGATCGCTGTGCTGGAACCGCGCACCTGTTCCTGCGTGCAGGACGGCAAAGGTCGCATCAGAGCCGGGGTGCCACCCATAGGGCCCACCGGGGGCACAAGGTGCAGCACATGGGTCATCTCTGTTGTCCTTTGTTTGTTGGTGGTTATTTCCAGCTGCTTTGTTTTTGCATATCTCTGTATTTGCTTCCTATGTGTATTCTATGTATTGTACACACTATTTTTTTTTTTTATCATATTTCAATAAAACCAATATTTTTACGACAATGGTATGACCTTTAGATGACTTTTACCCCTTTAAAGTCCCACTTAGAGGAAAACTTTGTGTAATTCAAGGTGCGGCACAGAGCTAGCACTCATCCGCAATGTAATCACATCGATACTTTGTTTCCTTTTATGATTGTTTTTGTGAAATGATAAATACGTTTTCTGATTGTGAAAGACACGGGTGTGTCGAGTGTCTCATCGCTGGAAGGATTTGTGATTCTGCCCACATCGGGGACACACCGCGTCCCCTGCTAGGCCCGCTCACACCCGAGCTTACCGGAATCGCACAATTCTGCTCGCAATTCCAGAATTGTGGAAAAAAACGCATTTGTGGTGTTTATGGTGTCACGTCTCCCCGTGCCTCGCATGCAGAAGCGAACGCATACGTAAGTCGCCCCCCGCATATGTAAACGATGGTATCGCCGCGATCTTTAAATCCCTTTCACGCGGAGGCAGTTTTCAGGTGTTTTAGTGCGAAAAATAGCGCCTGTAAAGCGCCTGAATCCTGCCTCTCATGCCTCCCCGAGTTCGTTCACACCGGGGCGGGAAAAAAAGTCCTGCAAGCAGCATCTTTGGGGCAGTTTGGGAGCGCTACATACACCGCACCCACAACGCCCCGCCCATTAAAATGAATAGGCAGCGCCTGTAAAGCGCTTTGGAAACGCCACAACATGGGCGGTTTTAACCCATGCTTTTGGCCACTAGCGGGGGGTTAAAAGCACTGCTAAAACAACGATAAAGCGCAGCTAAAATGACCGTAAATCGCCGCTAAAATGACCGGCGCTTTACCGCTAAACACGGCAAGGCCCCAGTGTGAAAGTAGCCTTAGAGCGAGAGCAATAATTCTAGCGCTAGACCTCCTCTGTAACTCTAAAACTGGTAACCTGTAAAAAAAAATTTCAATTGTCACCTATGGAGATTTTTCAGTACCGTAGTTGGTCACCATTCCACGAGTGTGCGCAATTTTAAAGCGTGACGTGTTAAGTATCCATTTACTCGGCGTAACATCATCTTTCAAATTATATAAAAAAAATTGGGCTAACTTTACTGTTTTTTAATTTTTTTATTTAATTCATTAACCACTTCAGCCCCGGAAGGATTTACCCCCTTAAATGACCAGGCCATTTCTTTGCCATTCGGCACTGCGTCGCTTTAACTGACAATTGCGCAGTCATGCGACGTTATACCCAAACAAAATTGATGTCATTTTTTTCCCACAAATAGAGCTTTCTTTTGGTGGTATTTGATCACCTCTGCGTTTTTTATTTTTTTGCGCTATAAACAACAAAAAGACCAACAATTTAAAAAAAAAAAAACCCAATATTTTTTACTTTCTGCTATAATACATATCCATATCTTCCCTGCTGCTGGCACCACCCTGGAGACCACTATCCGGGATAAGAGGTGGAGCACAGTTGGTATCACTCCGCATGGGACAGGAGCCGGCACTACAGAGGAGGCATCGGCTTATGAGGCTCTTGCTCCCTACAACACCTCCAACTTTCCAAGCAATCCCTCTGCATTGCACTCCGATGCTCTAGGATGGCGGGTCAGCAAGCCCAGACTGCCATCTACCAGTCACCTGTCCATACCTACCAACTGAGGGACACCTATCAGGAAAAGCATGCAAGCATAGGACACACCCCTTGCCACTCCCCCTTAAAGGAGAATTGTACAAAAAAATCAAGATTGGTTAAACTCATAAGTGTTTTTTTAACCACTACTATTCCTTTATTATTATTATTATTATTATTATAATACAGGATTTATATAGCGCTAACAGTTTACGCAGTGCTTTACAATATAAAAGGGAGACAATACCGTTATAATACAATAAAATACAAGAGGATTAAGAGGGCCCTGCTCAGAAGAGCTTACAATCTTTATATTGGCGTTTGGAATTTACAAATGTAGCAATTTAGAAATCAGATGAAAGGTTTAGCGCTGGCAAATACTTTTTGATAGATAAAAAGTACATTTTATATACATCTATGTTAGGGATGCAACAATACCATTTTTTTTACAACGACTACGAGTACCGATACTTTTTTTTTTAGTACTCGCCGATACCAATTACCGATAACTTCAGCTGTCAGCAATGCTACAAAGCATTGAAAAGTTATTAACAAATGTTTTTTTTAATTTAACGCTTTTTCAATGTGAAATGTGTAAATATATGTTAATATATATATATAATATATATGTGTAAAAAATATTCACTAACAAAGCAAACAAAAAAAAAGTTTTGTTTATCGTTTATAAAATAGACGTGAACAAAAGAAAAAAAGCAGGAAAATAATAATTAAATGGAGGGGAATAGGGAGTTAATTAAGGCTGATTAGAGTAAATGAAGGGTTATTAAGGGGTTAAACAGAGGAACATTTGTTCATCCCTTTGATCTGCAGATGAAGAAACAGAATAATACAAAAAGAAACAATGTTTCTTTTTATTTTAGTGTTTCAGGGCTGAGCAATGTTGTTAATAAACATTGCTGGCTGCTTTTTTTTTTTGACAGCTCCAATTACGGGACTTTTTTAACACCGGGGAGACCCCACTGACAGCTCAAAGAGCCGAGCCTGGAAGTATCGGTTTCAGGTATTGGTGCATTTGCACGAGTACCGATACTTGTGCAAATACTCGGTATCAGACACTGATACCAATACCGATATTAGTATCGGTGCAACCCTAATCTATATAGATCAGACCAAAATGAGGGACAAATGAGGAGGAATGAGGGACAGAGGGACATTGCTCCAAATTAGGGACAGTTGGGAGCTATGCCTGTCCTCCACCTACAGGCTGCTAACTCCCGCTATAGAAGGGATACGCTTTGTTCATATTTCATGTCTGAGGTTTACACCCACTGTAATATAATTGCAAACGTAATTTTCAGAATTTTTAAAATCTGCAGATTTTATTACAATAATATTCTGTGATCCTGCCATGAAGGTCCTTGTTCAGGCACTTCCTATCGTAAGGTGACAACGTTCTCCTCCTATCTCCCATGCCTCTGCATTGTGTCACCCTGTAACACAGCCAATGGGGACTACCGTAGAGGTAATGGTTGGCTCTTGTCGCCATTAGAGAACCCACCCGGAGAAATGACACTCGGCCATCACAGCTGTGCACGAATGTGGACAGGAAGTGGCTGAAAGAGGCTGCAGGAGGTCAGCAGCACTGAGATGCATTATTAGTTTATAAGTATTTTATATATTGATTAAAAAAAAAAACAGCTTGTGTTTATCATGCACCAATCATGTGATCACAATCCAATTTACAAGAAGTTCTATAGGCACTTAGGAGGAAGGTAAGGGTAATCCCGTGACCGTCCATTCACATCGCTCTGCGATTTAGTGTTCCTAATTATACACACGGAAGTTTTTAAAGGTGTTTGGTTAGGAAGGTTAATATGGGCAGACGCTTCTACAAAGTATACCATTAGTGTATGGAGCGGATATTGGAGGGGAATCCGCCACTCATGACTCCCGCAATGGTCGGAGCGGCACGCAGCAATCAATAAAAGCCCCTTTTTACGTTGCACTCGACGCCCATCTAAATACCAGCAAATTGTTCTATAGTGTTATAGCCTTCGTGTGCCGGCCGGACAGCACAAATGTGTCCATTATGTAGAAGAACCGCGTCCGCTTGTATTAACACTTTCCTGGAGATGGTGGAAGGAGAACTCCAGGACACCCAGATCTCTGAACCATGGCTGAGATTATTGAGGATCCGGAGATCTCTAGCTGCTGGCAGGTGTGTGCATCGCTCCGCAGCCACCCGGGGCAAGAGGTCCACCACATGTAGCACCCGATAGAAAAAAAAGCCAAGGGAAACTCTACGCTCACCTACCGACCAGCCCGCAGACAACCAAATTAACCTATCTAACAGTATGCGTGAAAAACAATGTATTTTCAATACATTTTGACTTGATATACAAGTAGCGTCACGTCACAACTGAGTATAGAAGAGAAGAGAGGCGCCTCTAACTGTAACAATATGGTTACATTTAATGAAGGTACAACATTTAGCAACTCACACGGTTGAAATAAAAGATCAAAAAGTAGGGTAGAGGTCAGTACCAAAAGCACACAAAAACAATGATTGTACCAACATCCCTAAAAAGTAGTAGAACAAGAATGTGTAGAAAGTGGGACTTTAAAGGTACATCGTATGAACGAGAACACAATTGAATAAAATAAAATTGAATAAAATTACCCAAATTTTTGTTAATATTTGTGTAATTTTATTCAATTGTGTTCTCGTTCATACGATGTACCTTTAAAGTCCCACGTTTAAATAAAAGAGGCACATATAATGCCCTGTACACACGACCTGTTTTCCCGTCAGAATAAACTCTGAAGTTTTTTCCGACAGAGTTCCGACGGAATTCCGCTGAAACTTTCTTGCGTACACACGATCACACCAAAGTCCGACCTTCCAGAACGCGGTGACGTACAACACGTAGGACGGGACTAGAAAAAGGAAGTTCAATAGTCAGTAGCCAATAGCTTCCGTCTTGTACTTGCTTCGTCGTTTTTGGTACGTCGGAACAGCATACAGACGATCGGTTTTCCCGATAGGAATTGGTCCCGTCGGAAATATTTAGAACATGTTCTATTTCTAGGTCCATCAGAATTTTCAACGTAAAAAGTCCAATGAGGCACACACATGATCGGAATATATGATGAAAAGCTCCCGTCTGACTTTTTCTGTCGGACATTCCACTCGTGTGTATGGGGCATAAGTATGCAGACATCCGGGGTAAAGCTGTCCACATAGACTACCCCCCGCACCGCCATCGACGTCATCCCTTCCTCGCTGCGCTCCATGAGCGGTTCAAGCCTCGCTTTCAGATCGCTCTACTGCAGGGTAGTCTTCCTGGTCACGATTGCAGACTGACAGCGGTGAGAGCCGGCGGTGCCGAGGATGGTCTATGTGGAACGCTTTACCCCGGATGCCCGCATACAGCCTAATTCCCAGTACACACGGTCGAACTTTCCGACGGGAAATGTTGGATGTGAGCTTGTTATCGGAAAGTCCGACCGTGTGTATGCTCCATCGAACATTTGTTGTCGGACTTTCCGCCAACAAATGTTGGCTAGCAGGTTCTCAAATTTTCCGCCAAACAAAACTTTGTTGTCGGAAAGTCCGATCGCGTGTACACAAGTCCCTCACACAAAAGTTCCACGCATGCTCGGGATCAAGCAGAAGGAGCCGCGCTGGCTTTTGAACTTCCTTTTTGTTGGCTCGTTGTACGTCGCCGCGTTCTCACGTTCGTAATTGTTGGCCAACATTTGTGTGGCCGTGTGTACGCAAGACAATTTTGAGCCAACGCCCTTCAAGTAAAAATCCACGGTTTTGTTGGCGGAAAGTCCGATCGTGTGTACGTGGCATTAGGGGTCGAAGTGGTTAATTGTTGTTTCTCTAACTTCACTTTCCCTCGTTGGTTATTACCTGAAAAGTGAACAACTGCCGACAGAGTATATATAATGAGAGGAGAAAGATGCAGCTTCTAAGCTCCGTTGCATATAATTGCCTTACGTTTCCATCGTGACTCCCAGTATATGGATGTTCCTAAGGTTAATACGGTTAAATGTGGACATTGTTGCATTTTATTCCATGTAGGTGTTAATATTAGGGACAGCCATGCTGGAACACGTGCGGCATAACAGAATTGTCCAATTTGCCGGTATTGAGGTGAGATGAAAGTCAAGGGCAATGTAAAAGGGGATTTTATTGATTGCACCATGCTGCTCTGACCATTGTGGGTGTCATCAATGGAGGATCCCCTGCCGACATCCAGCTCCATATGCTAATGAAGCCATATTCACCCCAACAATTGTTCTTTGACTCTTTTGTCTTAAGAGGCTAAAGGGTGAATTGGGTGGCAGGTGGGTAATTTGGTTAATGGGTGGATATGAGTCCATTAAGAGCAACCAAGTTGCCCTGTATTTTGTGTGGGCTTCCTCCCGCAGGCTGAAGACATACTGGCAGGTTAACTGGCTATTGCCCACAGTGGATGCACAGTAAAGAATGACGGCCATGGATACTACTTGGAAATATCCTTTAATATTTGCTGTAAAGAGCTGAAGTATTTCTGGCTTCTGATTTTATGGCCCGCCATCCTTTCATACCAGCTAAGAATTTTTTTTGGCACATAAGTGGATAAGAAATTAAAGTACGGAGTACATGGAATCAACAAAGAATGCTGTCTGTAGACATTCCATATTTCTGAGAAAAGCTGATGATAATTTGAAGAGGTTTTCTACATTCAAAAAAATGAACATCAAACCCATGGACAATTCCCACCATTGGTCACCACTCGAACAGTGGTGGTATTGGAGTAGTTCAGCAGCAATATTTAAAAAGTTGATCAACGCATGAAGTAGGTAGGGAGACTATGAAGGTCTACAGAGATGGGACATACCCACAGCTTTTCGGCTTTTCATCTGAGAATGGAAGACCCCCTCTATCATTGATAGTGCTTCTGATTTTAGGCCTGCCAACATTTTGTAACAACTAAGTAAGCCATGTAACTGCGAAAGAAGAGTTCATAGAACAGAACTCATACATAGAACACCGGACTCAGGAATCCCAGACTGGAGTCCCTGGGCAGTAGTCTACCTTTGACTTAATGGTTGACTCCAGAGTAAGTTCCCTCTCACGTTGTTTTGGTTGCCCCACCCTGCCAGCCCCAGAAACTGGTTTCTTCATTTACCTGGAGCCAGCACGCCCAATGAAAAAAAGGTGGGCACCTTGTGTCACTCCCAAACGCTAATTCCTCCATAGGCCCCATCTAGAAACTCCCGGTATGAGATAGAAGAGATTCACATGAGGTCAGGGATGAACCTCAAACTCACGCCAACCACAATAAGGGGGTCACCCCTTTATATTGCTACACCTTTAGTTAGATAGATAGATAGATAGATAGATAGATAGATAGATAGATAGATAGATAGATAGATAGATAGACAGACTGACTGACTACCAGCAGACTGGAAGACAAACAGTTGGATGGTCAGATAGGTAGACAGAGCAACGGACAAACAAAGAGATAGACCATAAAATTAGACAAGTAGATGGACCAAACAGATAGACAAACTGATGAAGTGACCAACATAGGATAGATAGATGGATGGATCTCCTCCATGGATGATGTAATTTTTCTCAGTCCACGGATACACTCTCTGTCATGTAAACTCTCAGGTTGTGGGGCCCAGCAAACCTGTTTATCTCTGGTGGGTGGCGATGGATGTTGTGGGCAGATTTACTATATCAGTGCATAGCAGGATCCCCCTCGTATGAATCACACAGGCCCAGGCACGACAGCAGCTTGTTATCCAACCCGCACATGCAACACGACTGTCCTGCGTTCTGGTGAAAGAACAAAAACAGACAACACGCACGCTCTGTATAATGCATGGATGTCTGGGGAAGAAGGAGATGTAACCATTTAAAGAGGCACTCCAGTCAAAATAGACACAAATGTTTTTAATGGTATAAAATCTTTTCTTGGCTCAGTCCAGGTCCTACATGGGATATGACTGTTACCTGGTGGATGTGCGTTGGTACAGAACTTTCTCCCCAAAACTTGAGTTCGTTTTGAACTGTCATCACTTTTATCACGTCTAAGTGATCTGAAATCAATTGCAGAAAGATATAAAAGATACAAATAAATCCATGGAACCCTGGGTGAGAAACCCGGCTTCAGTACCTGATCACTGATTATTCCCATTGTCACACAGAGATCGGTCATTCTCATATAAGATCTGGCAGGCTGTACAAAGGGGTTGGGTTGGGAGATCCCTTTATTCCTATATATATATAAAAAAGCCCGGGATCTGAACCTACAACCTCTGCTGCATCTGGTAGTAGCTCTTCTTTCACCCTCTATGACCTCTTGGGACAATGTTGCCTTGTCTCTTTTTTTCTGGGGAACCTTGAACCCTTTGCTCCTCCCATGAACTTCCTGATTTAAGCCATGTCTCTGCACTTCCTGTTTGCCAGATTATTGTGCTCTCTCCAGCCGATATCTTACTGTATTGTGTATCTGCAGCTGTCCCTATCTCCACTCCCGCTCATTACTGACTTTTGGATTGTTCCTCCAATACGCTTCCGCTTGATTCCAACATTTGTTACCGACCTTTGGCTTGTTTATTGACTACGCTTCTGTTTGAACCCTGCCTGCTATATCTGCTACTGGACCCAGGCTTGCTCACCTCCTGGTGGGGGGGATCCTGAGGTCCTAGTATTAACACTCAGCAAAATCCATCCCCACCATCAGGAGCTCTAGGGAACACCAGTTAGTGCTTATACCCCACAACTCGGGTAAGCCCGCGTCACCCGTCAGACTCAGAGTCACCTGCTTGTGTACTTATCCTGCTGGTCAGTGGGAGCCTTTCTACTGCTAAAGCTACTGGTCTCCAAAGCCTGACCCCTGACCGTGACACCATTACATTAAAGGACCAGTGGGTATGCCCAAGTGGGAGCAGGTGGGGCCAAGCTGGAGCTATGCTGAAAAAGTTGAGATTATAGTATTTCTGTTGGCTTTACTGTGGGATCTACAGATAGCTTTGATGTGTGATTGGGTTTGGGCATCTTTCCATCATGCGCTCATCGACTGCCCCAGCGTGATACACAAAGGTGTGATCAGTCCTGACCATACACTATTGGAGCTGTCCACCTAATCCATGTACTAAAGGAAGTTTATCTACATGGTATAACGGCTTTATATTTCACAAATTAACCTGCTTGTAATCTGGGTCCAAATTTCACAATATAGATTATAGTTTAAACATAATGCCCATTGGAAGAGCAGGTACTTTCGAAATGCTGAACTGCCACCAAGACAGGAATAAAGGGAAAATCTCCCAATTGGGGCACTTGTTTCTGTGACAACTGTCCAAGAAGGTAGAGGCCTCACATTATAAATATCTTCTCACTTCCTGTTGAATCCAAAGGACAGGAAGCCAAGGGAAATATTCCCAATGAGATGCAAATAACAGCAATACCCCGGCATGTCCCCAGTCTCCAACAACTCCTATAGCAACTCTCTCTTGCAGCATGTCTGCAGTATCTAACCATCTATTATAGGATACCTGCAGTCTCTGACCATCTCCTGTATCATATCTGCAGTCTCTGACCATCTCCTGTATCATGTCTGCAGTCTCTGACCATCTCTTGTATCATGTCTGCAGTCTCTGACCATCAATTGTATCATGTCTGCAGTCTCTGACCATCTCCTGTATCATGTCTGCAGTTTCTGACCATCTCTTGTATCATGTCTGCAGTATCTAACCATCTCCTGTATCATGTCTGCAGTTTCTGACCATCTCTTGTATCATGTCTGCAGTCTCTGATCATCTCCTGTATCATGTCTGCAGTATCTAACCATCTCCTGTATCATGTCTGCAGTTTCTGACCATCTCTTGTATCATGTCTGCAGTTTCTGACCATCTCCTGTATCATGTCTGCAGTATCTAACCATCTCCTGTATCATGTCTGCAGTCTCTGACCATCTCTTGTATCATGTCTGCAGTCTCTGACCATCTCCTGTATCATGTCTGCAGTCTCTGACCATCTCTTGTATCCTGTCTGCAGTCTCTGACCATCTCTTGTATCATGTCTGCAGTCTCTGACCATCTCTTGTATCATGTCTGCAGTCTCTGACCATCTCCTGTATCATGTCTGCAGTATCTAACCATCTCCTGTATCATGTCTGCAGTTTCTGACCATCTCTTGTATCATGTCTGCAGTATCTAACCATCTCCTGTATCATGTCTGCAGTTTGACCATCTCTTGTATCATGTCTGCAGTTTCTGACCAACTCTTGTATCATGTCTGCAGTCTCTGACCATCTCTTGTATCATGTCTGCAGTCTCTGACCATCTCCTGTATCATGTCTGCAGTATCTACCATCTCCTGTATCATGTCTGCAGTTTCTGACCATCTCTTGTATCATGTCTGCAGTCTCTGACCATCTCCTGTATCATGTCTGCAGTATCTAACCATCTCCTGTATCATGTCTGCAGTTTCTGACCATCTCTTGTATCATGTCTGCAGTTTCTGACCATCTCTTGTATCATGTCTGCAGTCTCTGATCATCTCCTGTATCATGTCTGCAGTATCTAACCATCTCCTGTATCATGTCTGCAGTCTCTGACCATCTCCTGTATCATGTCTGCAGTATCTAACCATCTCCTGTATCATGTCTGCAGTTTCTGACCATCTCTTGTATCATGTCTGCAGTTTCTGACCATCTCTTGTATCATGTCTGCAGTCTCTGATCATCTCCTGTATCATGTCTGCAGTATCTAACCATCTCCTGTATCATGTCTGCAGTCTCTGACCATCTCTTGTATCATGTCTGCAGTCTCTGACCATCTCCTGTATCATGTCTGCAGTCTCTGACCATCTCTTGTATCCTGTCTGCAGTCTCTGACCATCTCTTGTATCATGTCTGCAGTCTCTGACCATCTCTTGTATCATGTCTGCAGTCTCTGACCATCTCCTGTATCATGTCTGCAGTATCTAACCATCTCCTGTATCATGTCTGCAGTTTCTGACCATCTCTTGTATCATGTCTGCAGTCTTTGATCATCTCCTGTATCATGTCTGCAGTATCTCACCATCTATTATAGGATACCTGCAGTATCTAACCATCTCCTGTATCATGTCTGCAGTCTCTGACCATATCTTGTATCATGTCTGCAGTCTCTGACCATATCTTGTATCATGTCTGCAGTCTCTGACCATCTCTTGTATCATGTCTGCAGTCTCTGACCATCTCCTGTATCAAGTCTGCAGTCTCTGGCCATCTCTTGTATCATGTCTGCAGTCTCTGACCATCTCCTGTAATATGTCTGCAGTCTCTGACCATCTCCTGTATCATGTCTGCAGTATCTAACCATCTCCTGTATCATGTCTGCAGTTTCTGACCATCTCTTGTATCATGTCTGCAGTATCTAACCATCTCCTGTATCATGTCTGCAGTTTCTGACCATCTCTTGTATCATGTCTGCAGTTTCTGACCATCTCTTGTATCATGTCTGCAGTCTCTGATCATCTCCTGTATCATGTCTGCAGTATCTAACCATCTCCTGTATCATGTCTGCAGTTTCTGACCATCTCTTGTATCATGTCTGCAGTTTCTGACCATCTCCTGTATCATGTCTGCAGTATCTAACCATCTCCTGTATCATGTCTGCAGTCTCTGACCATCTCTTGTATCATGTCTGCAGTCTCTGACCATCTCCTGTATCATGTCTGCAGTCTCTGACCATCTCTTGTATCCTGTCTGCAGTCTCTGACCATCTCTTGTATCATGTCTGCAGTCTCTGACCATCTCTTGTATCATGTCTGCAGTCTCTGACCATCTCCTGTATCATGTCTGCAGTATCTAACCATCTCCTGTATCATGTCTGCAGTTTCTGACCATCTCTTGTATCATGTCTGCAGTCTTTGATCATCTCCTGTATCATGTCTGCAGTATCTCACCATCTATTATAGGATACCTGAAGTATCTAACCATCTCCTGTATCATGTCTGCAGTCTCTGACCATATCTTGTATCATGTCTGCAGTCTCTGACCATATCTTGTATCATGTCTGCAGTCTCTGACCATCTCTTGTATCCTGTCTGCAGTCTCTGACCATCTCCTGTATCATGTCTGCAGTATCTAACCATCTCCTGTATCATGTCTGCAGTTTCTGACCATCTCTTGTATCATGTCTGCAGTCTTTGATCATCTCCTGTATCATGTCTGCAGTATCTCACCATCTATTATAGGATACCTGAAGTATCTAACCATCTCCTGTATCATGTCTGCAGTCTCTGACCATATCTTGTATCATGTCTGCAGTCTCTGACCATATCTTGTATCATGTCTGCAGTCTCTGACCATCTCTTGTATCATGTCTGCAGTCTCTGACCATCTCTTGTATCATGTCTGCAGTCTCTGACCATCTCCTGTATCAAGTCTGCAGTCTCTGGCCATCTCTTGTATCATGTCTGCAGTCTCTGACCATCTCCTGTAATATGTCTGCAGTCTCTGACCATCTCCTGTATCATGTCTGCAGTCTCTGACCATCTCTTGTATCCTGTCTGCAGTCTCTGACAGTCTCTTGTATCCTGTCTGCAGTCTCTGACCATCTCTTGTATCCTGTCTGCAGTCTCTGACAGTCTCTTGTATCATGTCTGTGGTATCTGACCATCTCTTGTGGCATTTCTGCAGTCTCTGATCATCTCTTCTTGCATGCCTGCAGTCTTAGACCATGTCTTGTAGTATTCCTGTAGTCTCTGACCACATCTTTTAGCATGCTCCTAGTCTCTGACTATCTCCTGTTGCATGTCTACAGTCTCTGCCACTTTGCTGATATCAGGCCCTCAATATCAAGTAAAGCATCCATCACTGGTCTACGTATTTCAACAATACAAATATAGATATTTTAAAAAATGACTTATATGAAAAAGTTATAATAACGACTTAGTTTACATTAGGCATACATTGTAAAAGTTTTGTGTTTTTTTGCTGGTCAGTATGGAATAAGCGGGTGTTTCCCTTTGATGGACGTTTTTCCTGACTATTTGTGAACATTTGTACATTGCTCTCAGTATATACCTCCTTATAGCAGATACCCTGTCCCTATATAACCCTCCGATCCCCACCCCCTCCTTTAGGTCACCTGTGAAGCTCCGCGCTCATCCTACACACCTGCTGTTCTGTGTGTTTGTCTTGCTGTGTTTATTATTGATCATGTGCACACTGATCCTTCCCGGGGACATTCTATGCCGCCCAGCCGCCTTCCTATAGACGCGGACCAACGCTTTATGCCACTTGTTTGATCAGAGTGAAGGATGGAATTTCTCCTCCAAACACAAAAAAAAAATCGATAAAAGGTATTTTCTACAATTCCCACTTATGCCCATTTTGTCGTGCAGGTAATGCACTCTGCCCATTCATTGTCAGTGGGCCCCCAGCAAGAGGCAACGGGCCAAAAAACCCACCTGTCCCAGTTTTTCTCAACACACTGCTTTATTACATTATTACTACATGTATTATAACATTTACATTATTATATTATACATTATTATACATTATTTACATTTATTATTATAGTATTCTTTATTACATGTGTTAAGGAGGCGGGTTGCGTTTGTTTACGCCATGTACGCACATTGGGGTGCCATTGATAACGAATAGCCAAGCACAGCAATATGCATACAAAGTGCGTTGTGGGCAGTACAATAGGCATGCAAAAGTGTGAAGAATCCTTTAAAGAGTAACTCCACTTTTTTTGAGAACCCCTCCCCCTCCTCTGGGTGATCTATGTACAGTGGAGGGAAAAAATGATTGGCTCCCCGGCAGATTGTGTAAGTTTTGCCCACTTACATAGAAATGAAGGGTCTATAATTTTTATCATAGGGGTGTTTTATATGATAGAGACAGAATATCAACCAAAAATCCAGAAAAACAACACACTACAAATGTTATAAATGGAGTAAAATAAGTATTTGATCCCCAAGCAAAACATGACTTAGTAGTTGGTGGAGAAACCCTTGTTGGCGATCACAGAGGTCAGACGTTTCTTGTAGTTGGTCACCAGGTTTGCACACATCTCAGGAGGGATTTTTGTCCACTCTTCTTTACAGATCTTCTCTAAATCCTGAAGGTTTCTTGGCTGTCTCTTGGCAACTCGAAGTTTCATCCCCTCCATACATTTTCTATGGGATTAAGGTCTGGAGACGGGCTGGGTCACTCCATGACCTTAATGTCCTTCTTCTTGAGCCACTCCTTTGTTGCCTTGGCGGTATGTTTTGAGTCATTGTCCTACTGGAAGACCCATCCACCACCTATCTTCAGTGTTCTGGCTGAGGGAAGAAGGTTCTCATCCAATATAATTTACAATACGTGGCCCCGTCCATTGGTCCCTCAATGCGGCAAAGTCGGCCTGTACCTTTATCAGAGAAACAGCCCCAAAGCATCATGTTTCCACCTCTGTGTGTGACTGTAGGGATGGTGTTCTTAGGGTCATAGTCAATATTTTTCTTCCTCCAAACACGGCAAGTAGAGTTAATGCCAAAAGAGCTCAATTTTGGTCTCGTCTGACCACAGAACTTTCTCCCAATCCTTCTCTGAATCATTTAGATGTTCATTGGCATGACTGTACATGTGCCTTCTTGAGGAGGAAACTCGCTGTGTTTGTTCCCACCTGGACTCCCAGAATCTGTGAAATGTGTGACACAGCAGTGCCTACTCATAGGGCATAGTGGCTTCATGTCACAGAGTTAAAGGAAGGAAATGTGCAGGATTTACAAACTTTAAGATCATTCATAATAGGATTAGGCTAGAAATAATCAAAATACAATGTTGGAATGAATATATTATTTTGAATATAGATACGCTTTAAACGCCAAATTCATTGCAGAATAAAGCGGGTGCTCCTGTGACCCTCGCTGCGGTGCTATATGGCGGCACTGAAAACATTTCAGAACCTGCAGCTGTTACCTTTTTTATTCATTCAAATGATGTTTATCGGTATGCTATCACACGACAGAATACAAATAAAACAACATAATATAATGAAAGCGGCAAATAATTGCATATGGCTCGATTCCAGCACAGCGTGCAATAAAATGTGTATACTCCAGTAAACACACTTTTCTGTTTCAATAAATTTTTATTGGAAGTTTTCAGGTAAATACAGCAGAATGATTACCATTTTGAGGGTTTGGATAGCACGTGGCAAGTGAAAGAGTTGAAAAATTGGACTATTGTCATGTGCCAGTAGCTGGTAAGGTGGTGACCATCGTCAAGTGCCAGTGGCCAGTAAGGTAATGACCATCATAAAGTAGCAGTAACTGATAAGGTGGTGACCATCGTCAAGTGCCAGTGAATCGTAAGGTGGTGAGCATCATCAAGTACCAGTGGCCGGTAAGGTGGTGACCATCACCAAGTGCTAGTGGCCGGTAAGGTGGTGACCATCGTCAAGTGCCAGTAACCGATAAGGTGGTGACCATCGTCAAGTGCCAGTAACCGATAAGGTGGTGACCATCGTCAAGTGCCAGTGGCCGGTAAGGTGGTGACCATCGTCAAGTTGCAGTGGCCGGTAAGGTAGTGACCATCAACAAGTGCCAGTAACCGATAAGGTGGTGACCATCGTCAAGTGGTCGTGGCCGGTAAGGTGCTGTACATCGTCAAGTGCCATTGGCCGTTAATGTGCTACCTATTATCAATTGCCAGTGGCCAGCAAGGTGCTGACCATTGTCAAGTGCCAATGGCCAGTAAGGTGCTGACCATCGTCAAGTGCCAGTGGCCAGTAAGGTGCTGACTATCATCAAGTGCCAGTGGCCAGTAAGGTGCTGACCATCCTCAAATGCCAGTAACTGATAAGGTGGTGACCATCGTCAAGTGGTCGTGGCCAGTAAGGTGGTGACCATCATCAATTGGCAGTGGCTGGTAAAGTGCTGTACATTGTCAAGTGCCAGTGACCAGTAAGGTGCTGACCATCGTCAAGTGCCAGTGGCCAGTAAGGTGCTGACCATTGTCAAGTGCCAGTGGCCGATAGGGTGCTGTACATCGTCAAGTGCCAGTGGCCGTTAAGGTGCTGACCATCGTCAAGTGCCAGTGACCAGTAAGGTGCTGACCATCGTCAAATGCCAGTGGCCAGTAAGGTGCTGACCATCGTCAAGTGCCAGTGACCAGTAAGGTGCTGACCATCGTCAAGTGCCAGTGGCCAGTAAACTGGTGACCACTATCAAGTGCCAGTGGCCGGTTAGGTGCTGACCATTGTCAAGTGCCAGTGACCAGTAAGGTGCTGACCATCGTCAAGTGCCAGTGGCCAGTAAACTGGTGACCACTATCAAGTGCCAGTGGCCGGTTAGGTGCTGACCATTGTCAAGTGCCTGAGGCCGGTAAGGTGGTGACCATCAAGTGCCAGTGGCTGCTAAGGTGGTGGTTGACAACTTACAAACCCATAACATTAGACTATGGGCAGCAGAGCGGCTTAGCACTGTGGTGGAGGTGGTATGAGTATGTAAAAGTTTTGTTCCAAAAAGCCTCCTTAGCCCAGAATGGATTGTCCCATCTTGGGCTATGGATAGGTTGTGGATAGCTGAGTGAACAAGGGGTCAAACAGACACCATGTGAATGAGAAGAGGAATGAAGTGCAGCAAGAGAAAGAGGACTGAGAGGGAAAAGAAAAGGGAGTAACTGGAGGAGAGAATAAGCATCTTTTTCAAAACTGCCATAAAATATGTCAAGATTCGGAAGCTAACATTTAAAAATTTAGGAGGGATAGCAACACAAGCGAAGTAGTGTCTCATTTGCCTTCAGTGACAGAAACAGCTTTTGGATCATGTTGTTATCTCTCACATGCCAGCCGTAAATCTGTACTGTCTATTTGCAACTGATTTTCATAGCTTTGGAAAGACTCTCAGCAATGAATGGCATGATATGATGGTCAGAAACTGAGGACATGATACAAGAGATGGCCAGAAACTGAAGACATGATACAAGAGATGGCCAGAAACTGCAGACATGATACAAGAGATGGTCAGAGACTGCAGACATGATACAAGAGATGGTCAGAGACTGCAGACATGATACAAGAGATGGTCAGAGACTGCAGACATGATACAAGAGATGGTCAGAGACTGCAGACATGATATAAGAGATGGTCAGAGACTGCAGACATGATACAAGAGATGGTCAGAGACTGCAGACATGATACAAGAGATGGTCAGAGACTGCAGACATGATACAAGAGATGGTCAGCGACTGCAGACATGATACAAGAGATGGTTAGAGACTGCAGACATGATACAGAAGATGGTCAGAGACTGCAGACATGATACAAGAGATTGTCAGAGACTGCAGACATGATACAAGGAGATGATCAGAGACTGCAGACATGATACAAGAGATTGTCAGAGACTGCAGACATGATACAAGGAGATGGTCAGAGACTGCAGACATGATACAAGAGACTGTCAGAGACTGCAGACATGATACAAGAGATGGTCAAAGACTGCAGACATGATACAAGAGATGGTCAGAGACTGCAGACATGATACAAGAGATGGTCAGAGACTGCAAACATGATACAGGAGATGGTCAGACACTGCAGACATGATACAAGAGATGGTCAGAGACTGCAGACATGATACAGGAGATGGTCAGACACTGCAGACATGATACAAGAGATGATCAGAGACTGCAGACATGATACAGGAGATGGTCAGAGACTGCAGACATGATACAGGAGATGGTCAAAGACTGCAGACATACTACAGGAGATGGTCAGAGACTGCAGACATGATACAAGAAATGGTCAGAGACTGCTGACATGATACAGAAGATGGTCAGAGACTGCAGACATGATACAAAAGATGGTCAGAGACTGCAGACATGATACAGAAGATGGTCAGTGACTGCAGACATGATACAAGAGATGGTCAGAGACTGCAGACATGATACAAGAGATGGTCAGAGACTGCAGACATGATACAAGAGATGGTCAGAGACTGCTGACAAGATACAGAAGATGGTCAGAGACTGCAGACATGATACAAGGGATGGTCAGAGACTATAGACATGATACAAGAGATGGTCAAAGACTGCAGACATACTACAGGAGATGGTCAGAGACTGCAAACAGGATACAAGAGATGGTTAGAGACTGCAGACATGATACAGAAGATGGTCAGTGACTGCAGACATGATACAAGAGATGGTCAGAGACTGCAGACTTGATACAGGAGATGATCCGAGACTGCAGACATGATACAAGAGATGCTCAGAGACTGCAGACATGATACAAGAGATGATCAGAGACTGCAGACATTATACAGGAGATAGTCAGAGACTGCAGACATGATACAGAAGATGGTCAGTGACTGCAGACATGATACAAGAGATGGTCAGAGACTGCAGACTTGATACAGGAGATGATCCGAGACTGCAGACATGATACAAGAGATGCTCAGAGACTGCAGACATGATACAAGAGATGATCAGAGACTGCAGACATGATACAGGAGATGGTCAGAGACTGCAGACATGATACAAGAGATGGTCAGAGACTGCAGACATGATACAAGAGATGGTCAGAGATTGTGAACATGCTATAGGAGATGTTGGAGACTGTGGTCATGCTTCAGGAGACAGACATGGACTGGGCAGTAGAGAAACAGGGCATTAGGGAAATATAGATCGGTGTCTTCAGGGCCCCTGAGGGCTGCACAAAAAGTGCCAAAGGACTGCATGCACCCCCCAGGCTGCAGGGTGGGCACCAGGGATATAATGTAACACACAATGACAGAGTGGCATTGCTCTGTAGGACTCTGCCCTTGGAAGGGTTAAGAGACAGGAATTGCCGGAGACAATAGGGACACACAGGCAGCTTGTGATGGATCCCAAAACCATTCAGCTTGTGTCTGCTAAACTCTGTATTTTTAACAACATTTTAAATGGTGAGCAGCAGATTAATAAGGTGCTAGTAACGGTCTCAGACGCTTGTATTTATTCTATCTTAAATGGCACTTTGTCAGGCTGCGTGGCTGGGCCTTGCAGACTTGGATTGGGGATAGCACATGCTAGGATTTGCCGTTATCTCGCTCAAACAGGCGTCATCCTCTATGTTATCAGCCGCGTGCAGCCCCGGCTGGCTCTTAAAGTGATGGTAACCCTTCTCAACACGCATTATTCCCTTCCCCGTCTTATTCCCTTTATCAGAAGAGACGCAGCGAGCTTGAAATTTCCATTTTTTTATCTCTTTTATTTACTCCTCTGTAATGTCCTTTGGAGCATATTTTATTTTCATCAAGACTTTGGCTATTGATGACCCCCGCTCTCCCCCCCGGCTCCCTCCCCGAAACCTAAAAACATTACCGCTCCACCTGACCTGCCTCTGGGATGCGGGAGGTTTATTAGGAGAAAATGCCGCTTCCTTTTTTTTTTTTTAAGTTCTGGGTGTTATTTAAGTGTTGGCGGAGAAAAAAAAAAGGTCACTTTCTCACAGCAGCGTTAGTGCTCCAGGGTCCAGAGAACCAGCGGCAGAGCAAGATGGAGGATTAAAGTCCTTAGACAATCAGGCGAGGACAGAAGGGGCCTTTCAAAGGCTTTAGAGGTTGTCCGCGGAGGCGCAGACAGGAACAGGTGGGACCTATGACCTGTGGTTGGTGTCTAGTCTTACATACAAAATGGAGCACTTGTCTGAATAATGAATGTCCTCCTATTTGGGCCTTTGGTCCATACTGCTCCATTGTCTGTCCTCTGTATGACATCAAGGCCGTACGAGGCCTTACATATAATAAACTGCCCTAAAGCAAAGTGGGTCTTATTTATTAAATTGTCTTAAGTATAAACTGTCGGTAATTCCCCGCAGGAAACAATTTTGATTCTCCCTTTCATTCTCTCGCTCAGTGGTCTCCAAACTGCAGCCCGGGGGTCAGATGTGGCTCTTTGCTTGCCTTTATCTGGCCCATAGGGCACTATTCCATCCAATGGGGCATAATTCTTATCGCTGACACCAACAATGGGGCACTGTTCTCACTGACACCTTCAAAAGGGCACACTTCCTCCCGCTGACACCAATGGTGGGGCAAAATTCTTCCCACTGACACCAATGATGGGGAAAAATTCCTCCCACTGATAGCAACAGTGGGTCACAATTTGTTCCACTGACGGCAACGATGGGGCATAATTCTTTCCATTGACACCAATGACGGGGCAAAATTTCTTCCTTTGACACCAACGATTGGGGATAATTCCAACCATTGGCGCCAACGATGGGGCACAATTCCATCCATTGATGCCAACAATGGGGCATAATTCCATCCATTGATGCCAACGATGGGGCATAATTTCTTCCATTGACACCAACGATGGGGCACAATTCTTCCCACTGACACCAACGATGGGGCATGATTCCTTGCACTGACGGCAATGACGGCAATGGGGCAAAATTTCTTCCTTTAACACCAACGATGGGGCATGATTCCTTCTATTGACGCCAGCGATGGGGCACAATTCCATCCATTGATGCAAACAATCGGGCATAATTTCCTCCATTTATGCCAATGATGGGGCATAATTCTGTCCATTGATGCCAACGATGGGGCATAATTTCTTCCTTTGACACCAATGATGGGCCACAATTCTTCCCACTGACATCAATGGTGGGGCACAAGTCCTCCCACTGACACCAACAGTGGGGCACAATTCCTTTCACTGATGGCAATGATGGGGCATAATTCCTTCCATTGATGCCAACGATGGGGCAAAATTTCTTCCTTTGACACCAACGATGGGGCATAATTCTATCCATTGACGCCAACAATGGGGCACAATTCCATCTATTAATGCCAATGATGGGGCATAATTCCATTAATTGATGCCAATGATGGGGCATAATTCCATTAATTGATGCCAATGATGGGGCATAATTCCGTCCCTTAATGCCAACAATGGGGCAAAATTCCGTTCATTTATGCCAACGATGGGGCATAATACCATCCATTGACGCCAACAATGTCGCATAATTTTTTCCATTGACACCAACGATGGGGCATAATTCTCTCCATTGATGCCAACAATGGTCCATTATTTCTCCCACTGAATCCAACAATGGGGCACTATTTCTCCCACTGACATCAGCGATGAAGCAGAATTCCTTCCAATGACACCCAACAACAAGATACTATTCCTTCCACTGACAACAACAATCGGGGCACTAGTCTCCCCACTGACACCAAAGATAGGGCATCGTTTACTCTGACTGGAAGCCAGGACATTTTCTACTTCCACTCGCCCAAGTCTGGTTCCCCGTAAAGTCTGAAGGACAGTAAACTGGTCGTTTGTTTAGAAGGTTTGGAGACCTTTGCTCTAGCCAAACTTACACATTATGGCCAAGAAGTTTGTTGGGTTGTTAGGCCTAGTCGAAGAATTGGCTCCCACAAGAGGGAGAGGGCCGCGATCAATTGAGCAAGTATTGGGGGGTGGGGGGTTATTTGGTTGGCTGGCTGGGGGAAGAAAATTGAGCACTGGTCGCCACTGGTTGGATATCCCATTCCAAAACCAGTATAGTAAAAAGTGCCCCCCTTCCTCTTTGGAGCTACAACAGTCTCCACTCTTGTTTCCTTTCTGGAGTATGTCTGATGGAATGTGGGATCTTTTAGCCAAAAAGACATTTGTGAGGTCAGGGACTGATGATGGATGAGAAGATCTGGCTCACCATTGGTGTTCCTGTTCATCCCAAAGGTGTTCAGAAGGGTTGAGGTCAGGGTTCTTTGCAGGCCACTCTACCTCCTCCACACCAAACTCACTGAACCATGCCTTTATGGAGCTGGCTTTGTGGACAGGGGCACAGCCGTGCTGGAACAGAAAAGAAGCCTTCCACAAACTGTTATTAAAAGGTCGGAAGTTCTCTAAAATGTCTTTGTATGCTGTAGCATTAATAGTACTCTTTACTGTGTCTTCCAGCTCCTCCTGTTACATTCTCGGAGGCCTCCAGACTTTTCAGTATAAGGTCCACAGTGTAAAGTTTACAAATATTTGGGGACCTGAAAAAAAAAAAATCAGTTTTATAAATGTGTAGCACGCTCCTAGTTAGAGCATAGCATGCTGGGTAAATTTAGTTTGGCTCCACTGTAGGCAGTTGTTGATTGCTTTAGCCTGCTCAGTGGCTGCTGGTCTGACTGTTCCCCCCTGAATTCTAGAGAGTTCTGGAATCACAGTGGGAGGAAAGGCAGAAGGGCAGACTGAATATTTATGGAGACCCAGCCAATCCCTGGGTAGGTGTGCCCAGTAGGTGGCTGGAGAGCCTATAAACTGTATGATCCTTTTGTTGCTAGTGTAACCCCTATGCTTCCCAGGTGATCTTCACTAGGGTTTTTTTATTTTTTTACAGATATTTTTGGTAACGGTGACAACACCTGATGTGGTGAGTGATCTAAGGGTGACTAACATTATCAATGTGGACCATAGAACCCATGTTTTTGTTGTGAGAGCCCATAAATAGCCTGAGGTCTTTAGCAGTAAGTTGGTTGGTCCTGGGTCCAGTCCTGCAAGGGGGAGCCCGGCCTAAGAGCCCCTTCTCCTAGGGTAGTTCGCTTGAACACTGCTGGAGGTTCATCGAGGTCCCACCTGTAGCATAGCTGGGGGGACCTATTTCAAAGATTCAAGTCTGGTACTTTGGTCTGGAGAGCTCAATGAGGAATGCCCAGTGGGTGTTAGAGAGGGGTGTCCAGCCGTACCGTGGTTTTTGTGAGCTTTCTTTCTCCCTCACCGAAGAGTGCCCGGTGGATATTGGAAGGAGGCAACTGATGATCCTGTGGCCCTAGAGACTGTGTGTTGGCTCTCTTTTCTTCAGAGGGCTCTAGTAATTGTTCAGCCTGTGGTGGCCCTTATGAGAGATTAAACTTAGCTACCTCTTCTACCTCTTCTGCTCCGGTGAGCAGAGACTGTTAACTAGAAGTGTCCTCTGGTTATTCAGTGTCCTTGGGAAATCCTATGCTCCCCTCCAAACCATCCAAGTTTCTACAAGCAATAAAAGCATAAAAGATAAGACATCCCCTAGACCAGGGATCTGCAATTAGCGGGCCTCCAGCTGTTGCACAACTACAAGTCCCATCATGCCTCTACCTCTGGGTGTCAGGCTTGTGGCTGTCAGAGTCTTGCTATGCCTTATGGGACTTGTAGTTCTGCAACAGCTGGAGGTCCGCTAATTGCATATCCCTGCCCTAGACCATTCATTGAGTCAGAGAGTGAGAGAATGCTGTGTGCCTGACTGCCTCTGCACTAAAACTAGGGGATGGAACCAATTTCACATGAGATGCATCTCTATCACATCAGAGGTCCCCATCACATCAGAGTCCCACTTTCAGATCAAAAGCAACCCCTTCACTGTAGAGCCCCCGTTATATATCAGAGTTCCCCCTTACTTTGGGATCCCTATCAGTGGTTTCCCTTACATCGGGGAGGCCATCAATATCTGCCCTTGCAACAGAATTCCCATCAGAAGTGGAGACCAACCTCAGTCTGTGTACTGAATCTGAGGATATGCCACTAACCCTAGAGGTGGGCCAGATAAAATCCTATAGCAGGCCAGAAGTGGCCCACGGGTCATAGTTTGGAGACCCCTGTTCTTCAGCATTAAACAAATAAACAAATGCAACAGAGAGAGTGGGCGTCCCTTATAATGGTCATAACTTGCATGCAGGCCCCAGAGTTCTGGCAGAGCTCTCACCAATAAAGTCCCAAAAAGAAACGGCTGTCATGGTCTAAATATCAGTTTTTAATGGACTGAGCATTTTTTTAAAAAATGACTATATTTTCCCTTTAAATCTTCCAGAGCTAGTCCCGTAGCTTTATAGTCTCTGTAGAAGTGTAGATGTATCTCCGGTGGTGGCAGTGGCCGTTTCAATGGTTGGCACTCTTTTTTTACAGCAGGTATCAAAGAACGGTGACTCTGTTACTCTCCTCGTGTTTGTATACACGAAGCTCGGTCTGTTTCCATATACAAATCAAGCTTTTGAAGACATGAGGTCCCCCATTGAGTTAATTTATATTTTCCCCCGCCATGCAAACACGTGACGTTGCTTATTTAGAATAAGGTTGCGTTTCTTTCCAGCCGAACGCTTGCCCTGGCATGGGGCAGAAACCCGGAGACACATAGCAGGTGCGAGAAGGTTTGGTGGCAGAGGGAAGGGAGGTGGCAGGCGCAGGAAGAAGCCAGCGATTGAAATGAGCTCGCTCTAATCGCATTACACCTCAGCAGCGTCTGTCGCCTGCCATCTGTTCACTATACCAAGAGCGTCAGAGGTGTGCGTAGAGAAGGCAAGGGAGGGCACCGTGATATCTATAGATCCAGAGGGGGCAGTGAGGGAAAGAGGAGGGGTACTGGGGATGTCGGGAGAGGGAGCCAGCCAGCCAGGGAGAGTGAATTATCCTGATTGTAACCTCTAGGAACAAGAGATAATCACATCATCTCTATCTTTTGATAATGTAAGAAGGTTGATCTCTGCTGTCGCGATTGAGGTATTTGGTGACATTGCTGCCTTTGTGACAGCCATTGCCTCCCGTACAGAGCTGGACACTTAAAAACCACCAATCCTCAATCCTATTTTCACCATCCCCATTTACTCCAATGCACACCAAAATGATGAACCTTTTGCTGCAACGTAATTTTTGCTAAAATTTAGGGAAAATTATAACTCCTAATTTCATTCATTCCTAGTGGATACATAGTTATTAACTCCTCATATAAAATTATTATTAATATTATTATTATACACGATTTATATAGCGCCAACTGTTTACGCAGCGCTTTACAATGTAGAGGGGGGCAGCACAATTACAGTACAATACAGAAGGGACAGGAGGGCCCGGCTCGTAGAGCTTACATTCTAAAGGGAGGAGGTGGTGGTACAAAAGGTAATAGATGCGGGGAATGATTTGATGGGGGTGGCTCGGGGACAGTTGTTAGGTGGGTGTGGGATAGGCTTCCCTGAATAAGTGAGTTTTCAGGGATCTCCTAAAGGTGGACAGGTTAGGGGCTGATTGGATATACTGGGGCAGGGAGTTCCAGAGGATGGGAGAGGCTCTGGAGAAGTCCTGGAGATGGACAGGTTAGGGGCGGATCGGACATACTGGGGCAGGGAGTTCCAGAGGATGGGAGAGGCTCTGGAGAAGTCCTGGAGATGGACAGGTTAGGGGCTGATTGGATATACTGGGGCAGGGAATTCCCAAGGATGGGAGAGGCTCTGGAGAAGTCCTGGAGATGGACAGGTTAGGGGCTGATCGGATATACCGGAGCAGGGAGTTCCAGAGGATGGGAGAGGCTCTGGAGAAGTCCTGAAGGCGAGCATGGGAGGAGGTAACAAGGGAGCTAGAGAGCAGGAGGTCCTGAGAGGAGCGGAGGGGACGATTTGGGTGATATCTGCAGATGAGGTTGGTGATGTAGCTGGGGGCAATGTTGTGGATGGCCTTGCATGTTGTGGTTAGCATTATGAATTTTATACGGTGGGGTAGGGGAAGCCAGTGAAGGGATTGGCAGAGAGGAGCAGCAGTCACGGATCGATTAGTGAGGTGTATTAGTCTAGCAGCAGCATTCATAATAGACTGAAGGGGGGATAGCCTGAGTAAGGGTCGGCCATTAAGGACAGAGTTGCATTAGTCAAGGCGGGAAATAATCAAGGAGTGAATAAGTTGTGGTGTCATTAGTCAGGAAGGGTGGAATTCTGGAGATGTTGCGGAGGTTAAGGCGGCAGGATTTAGCCAGTGATTGGATGTGGGGGCTGAAGGAGAGGTCAGAGTCAAGGATGACACTCAGGACCCTGGCATGTGTGGAGGGACCAATGGTTGTGCTGTTGATCTTAATGGTGAAGTCAATAGTAAAGTCAATGGTAAAATAAACATAGAAGTGTACAAATTACATTGGCAAATGTTCTAAAGCTCTTACACTGCTAAAGCTGTGGACGTGGTCAGCGGGTCCATTATCACAAAAGAATGCACAGGTTTTACTCACCATTTCTTGTTCTTGGTGAGAGATCTGGAAATTTACTGGCAGACTAAAGGGTGGCCATAGACACTGTAGAATGGCCAAGGGCCCTCAGGCACCAATGAGTATTGCATAGCTCCCAACTGTCCCTGATTTAGAGGGACTGTCCCTGATTTGGAGCAATGTCCCTCCATCCCTCTTTCCTCCTCATTTGTCCCTCATTTTGGTCTAATCTATATAGTTGTGTATATAATGCACTTTTTATCTATCAAAAAGTGTTTCCCAGCGCTAAACCTTTCATCTGATTTCTAAATTGCTGCATTTGTAAATTCCACAATCCAATATAAAGGAATTGTAGTGGTAAAAAAAGCACTTATGGGTTTAACCAATCTTGTTTTTTGTGTACAATTCTCCTTTAAGGGGGGCGTGTCCTATGCCTACATACTTTTGCTGATAGCTGTCCCTCATTCCCATCTCAAAAAGTTGGGAGGTATGGTATTGGCTGTTGCAAAAATGAAGGTTTATTTTTATGGAAAGGGGAGGAGAGGCCTATGGAGAGAGAAGAAGAGGCCTATGGAGAGGGTAGAAGAGAAGAGGCCTATGGAGAGGGGAGGAGAGGCCTATGGAGGGGGGAGGAGAGGCCTATGGAGGGGGGAGAAAAGGCCTATGGAGAGGAAGAAGAGGCCTATGGAGAGGGAGAAGAGGCCTATGGAGAAGAAAGAAGAGGCCTATGAAGAAGAAAGGAGAGGCCTTTGGAGAGGGGAGAAGATGCCTATGGAGGGGGAGAACAGGCCTATGGAGGGGGGAGAACAGCCCTTTGGAGGGGGGAACAGGCTTATGGAGAGGGGAGAAGAGGCAGTTTGGGGGGGGGGGCTATGAGGCCTATGGAGGGGGGAGGAGAGGCCTATGGAAAGGGTAGAAGAGGCCTATGGAGAGGGGAGAAGAGGCCTATGGAGGGGGGAGAAGAGGCCTATGGAGTGGGGAGAAGAGGGCTACATAAAGGGGAGAAGAGGCTTATGGAGATGGGAGGAGAGGCTTATGGAGAGGGGAGAAGAGGCCTACGGAAAGGGGAGAAGAGGCCTATGAAGAGGGGAGGAGAAGCCTATGGAAAGGGGAGGAGAAGGCTATGGAGAGGGGAGAAGAGGCCTATTTAAAGGGAAGAAGAGGCCTATGGATAGAGGAGAAGAGGCCTCTGGAGAAGGTAGACGAGGCCTAAAGAAAGGGGAGAAGATGCCTATGGAGAGAGGAGAAGAGGCCTATGGAGAAGGGAGAAGAGGCCTATGGAGAAGGGAGAAGAGGCCTATGGAGAAGGGAGAAGAGGCCTATGGAAAAGGTAGAAGAGGCCTATGGGGGGGGGGGGGAGGCCTATAGAAAGTGAAGAAGTGGCCTATGGAGAGGGAAGAAGAGGTCTATGGAGAGGAAAGAAGAGGCCTATAGGGGGGAGAATAGGCCTTCGGAGAGGGGAGTAGGGCCCCATGGAGAGGGGAGTAGAGGCCTATAGTAAGGGGAGAAGAAGCCTATGGAAAGGGGAGTAGAGGCCTACGGAGAGAGGAGAAGAGGCCTACCCCAGTCCTGTTCATGCCTATGGAGAGGGGGCAAGGGGTCAAACTCTCCAACAGTAGATATTGGATGACGTTTTCAAACCAGTCAGATTGAAGACAGCCAGCTGGCCTCTTCTGCCACCACAGTTGCAAGATCATGGCTTGACCAGCCCTAAAAAGGGGTGCCAGCTGGCTGTCATCTCATGCGATGATGGCTTAAAGGATAAGTACACTTTCACACAAGGGAGTGTATTTACTAAAGGCAACTAGACTGTGCACTTTGCAAGCACAGTTGCTCCAGAGCTTAGTAAATGAGGGGAAGCTCTGCTTACTTCCATCATCCAATAATGCGCAAGCAAGAAGGCTGTTTTTTCCCCCCTAATCTTCCTTGCATGTGATTGGGTATTTTTTGCAAAGTGAAGCTTGACCTTATTTACTAAGCTCTGGAGCAGCTGCACTTGCAGAGTGCACAGCCTATGTGACTTTAGTAAATCCATCCAAAAGTGTCCTTTCCCGCCTGATTAGCCCCCCTGATCTAAAGTTACCCTATCATCCTTTTCCCAAATTTAGAGCTGTGACTCTGGGTGAGGGGACCCAATTGTATGAACATTTAGTTACATAGTTAGACCTGTTGACACAAGTCCATCCATTTCAACCATTATACCATTAAAAGGCCTTCCTTCTCAAAGGTAGGACCACCAGTGACACATATTGCTAACCATTTTCATAGCAGCCGGATAGAGGTTCCCAAACTATGTTCATTTAATCCAGGTGTATTTGTTCTATGCCATTGCTATTTATGTAAACTGCACATCTGGAGGGCTCTGGGCCCCATAGCAGTTGATGGTCTCCTCTAGCTGTAGCTTTACACCAGCCTTTCTCAGCCAGGGTCTCGTGGAACCCTAATGTTCCTCCAGAGGTTGCTAGGGGTTCCTTGAGTAATGAGCAAATTCTGCCTCTTAGATAATTAACCACTGACACCAAAGATCTTTTAGCTGTCTGTAAGTGAGATTCTTCTGCCGCAGTCCTGACATCTCTCAGACATGGTCTTCTTGCCATTGACCATGCCTGCACAGTCAATCCCCTTACGCTGCGTACACACGGTCGGACTTTTCCGGCAGGAATAGTCCGACGGAATTGTTTCATTGTGACGGACTTAGAAATAGAACATGTTTTAAATCTTTCCGCTGGAACCAGTTCCTATCGGGAAAACCGCTCATCTGTATGCTGTTCCAACGGACCAAAAACGACGCATGCTCTGAAGAAAGTAAGAGACGTAAGCTACTGGCTATTGAACGTCCTTTTTCTAGTCCCGTTGTACGTGCTGTACGTCACCGCGTTCTGGGCGGTCGGACTTTGGCCAGACTTTGGATTGACCGCGTGTAGGTAAGACCGCTGGAATGGAATTCCGTTGGAGTTCCGTCGGAGAAACCTTCGGAGTTTATTCTGACGGACAAACCGGTCGTGTGTACGCGGCATTAGACTTCTAAAGGACCCTCCTTGAGACTTTAGACTTTAGGATGATGGTCATATGGGGCAGGAAGGGTGGGTTTCTTTGGTTTCAGGGATCCCCTGCCAAAAATGAGTATATCTACAACTCATGATACATTAGTGTGATGGTCAGTGGGAAGAATGCTCTTTGCACTTGTAGCAGGAATTGCTTGTTGCTTAAACAACCCCTAGCAACTCCTGGAGGAACCTTAGGCTTATATGGAACCCTAGTTTAGAAACCCTGATTTAGAGGCAGCGGGAGCTCTATCTGTCCTCACATAAATTGCCACTGTAGGGGTCCAACAAATCTGCAAAAAGGACCAATGCAGCAAATGCACGGTACAACATTCATACCCTTTCCTCCATATAAATGGGAACCATTCAGAGATTTTCCAGCCTGTCAGGATATCTGGTGCTATGACTCTCAGAAGTGCTCATTATCACTTTCTAGTTAACCTCCCCACGGCCGGGTTGTCACAAGCACTGCTTGAGTCTATCTCATCACTTCCTTTTATAGTCCAGGGCCATCTTCACACATGTCTTCTTTTACAGATGGCGAGGAGCAGAGTTCAGGTTTCAGATCTGCCGTTGAAGGCGGAGGATTTCATGTCTGTGTGATACGCCGCTCCTAAAACAATGAGCCAAACCAGCCATGGCTGTCCTAAATAGCAACAGACTACCGCAACAGCTGCGCCTGCTATGCAAGCAACCTGCTAATGTGCGCTTGGGTGGAAGAATCCAGCAAATGTCCCTCTAACTCAAGAATGGGCAACACGTGTCCACCCCGGTGTGGTGTTGGCAGCGGAAGGTCAAGCTTTACTTGCAGTTCTATAAACAGCATAGTGCTTCAGGCTATGTAAATCATTTTATATGGATTATAACTGTTACTCTAAACAATGGTACACAAAGGGAGCTAAAAGGAGGTGATCAGCTCATGCTCCGGAGGTCCGCTAAGCTTCTCCTGACTTTAGGAGGAAAGGATATGCTGTGCCAAATGGCTCAATACACAGCAGTGCTGGGTGATGTGGCTTCCGTCTGCTATGGGGCTGCCACAAATGATGCCACCCCATTGACTTTCACTGTTGACCTCGGTAGCCCACCTTTTTGCTGGGAGAGCTTTTGAAGACTTCAAAATCATACCGGCTCTGTAGACACTTAGACCTGCAGAGTCTATGAACAAGGTCCAAGTCAGTATGGAAACCGAAGGGTTACAAGAGGACTGCACTACGGCTGAGCAGCGGGACTTCATGTGACATCTGTTGTTCAATTTAAACAGGCAGAATAGTGTCCTTAACAATTCTGATGTCAGGAGCAGAACCAGCACTGCAGCTAGGGAACACATTATTGGGCAAGGTGTATATATACATATATATATATATATATATATATATATATATATATATATATATATATATATATATATATATATATATATATATATATATAAATATATATACCCTATATTGTCAAAAGTATTGGGATGCCTGACTTTACGTGAACTTTAATGGCATCCCAGTCTTAGTCCGGAGGGTTCAATGTTGCGTTGGCCCTCCCTTTGCTAATATAACAGCTTCAACTCTTCTGGGAAGGCCGTCCACAAGGTTTAGGAGGGTGTCTATGGAAATGTTTGACCATTCTTCCAGAAGAGCATTTGTGAGGTCAGGCACTGATGTTGGACGAGAAGGCCCGGCTCGCAGTCTCCACTCTTATTCATCCCAAAGGTGTTCTATCAAGTTTAGGTCAGGACTCTGGGCAGGCCAGTCAAGTTCCTCCACCCCAAACTCGCTCATCCATGTCTTTATGGACCTTGCTTTGTGTACTGGTGGGCAGTCATGTTGGAACAGGAAGGGGCCGTCCCCAAACTGTTCCCACAAAGTTGGGAACATGAAATAGTCCAAAATGTCTTGGTCTGCTGACACCTTAAGAGTTCCCTTCACTGGAACTAAGGGGCCAAACCCAACCCCTGAAAAACAACCCCCACACTATAATCCCCCCCATCCACCAATTGATTTGGACCAGTGCACAAAGCAAGGTCCATAAAGACATGGATGAGCGAGTTTGGGGTGGAAGAACTTGACTGACCTGCACAACCTGCCAGGCCTTCTCGTCCAACATCAGTGCCTGACCTCACAAATGCTCTTCTGGAAGAATGGTCAAACATTCCCATAGACACCCTCCTAAACCTTGTGGACGGCCTTCCCAGAAGAGGTGAAGCTGTTATAGCTGCAAAGGGCGGAGCCAACTCAATATTGAACCCTACAGACCCTAAGACTGGGATGCCATTAAAGTTCATATGTGTGTAAAGGCAGGTGTCCCAATACTTTTGGTAATATAGTGTGTATATATATATATATATATATACACACACACACATATATATATATATATATATATATATATATATATATATATATATATACCATTGCTTGTAACCAGGTTCTAGTAGTCATTCCTTCTGAAAGAGCTAGATGCCTGGCTGTTAAGCTGATCCAATAACATCAATACATTTTGACTGACTGACCTGTATGGTCATAAATAATCGCAGATACTCCAGCACTTCCAGAAATATTTCAAATAGCCAAACAGCCAACTCAGGCTCTTGACTGGTGGTCTCTACAAGCTTGCATACAGTTCTTTCAATGGTGAACTTTGGTTAAAGTGTGTCTTCACACCTAGGTGTGCGCATTTTAATAAACATTATTATGCATGGTAATGCGCAACGCGGTTGCAATAGCATTTGGGGGCGTTCCCTTCACATCTAATAGACCACCAACAGATGTCAATGCATTAAACAACTTAAACAGCACACTTGACCCTTCAACCCACCATAATACATAGATGTGAATGGACACGTACTGCAATGTATTTAAAGCCAAGCCCCTTGTTTTCATGGAAGCTCAATTCAACATGCCATTGTAAATGTGCCCTCGGCCACAATGCAGTACATCACGCCCGTGGCACATAAACAGCCCCCTCCGGCTGTATTGTAGACTTTAGGTGGGAGGTCGTGGGGTGGTAGGCCCATGTAAAAGAGGCCTAATGCCGTGCACACACAGGCAGACTTTCGACGGACTGAACACCAAAGGACTTTTTGACGGACTTTCAACGGAGTTCCGACAGAGTTCTGACGCAACGGACTTGCCTACACACGATCACACCAAAGTCCAACGGATTCGTATGTGATGACGTACGACCGGACTAGAATAAGGAAGTCGATAGCCAGTAGCCAATAGCTGCCCTAGCGTCGGTTTTCGTCCGTCGGACTAGCATACAGACGAGCGGATTTTTCGACTGGACTCAAGTTCGTTGGAAAGATTTGAAACATGTTCTAAATCTAAAGTCTGTCTGATTTTTCGACAGCAAAGATCCGATGAAGCCCACACACGATCGAATTGTCTGGCGGATTCGTTCCATCTGACCTTTGCTGTCAAAAAGTCCGCTCATGTGTACACGGCATAAGAGAGGATTTCCCTCACTTTGGAGAGATTTCCTATGACCGCCTGCTGTGTCTATGGGAAAGGAAGTGAAGGGAAATCCCCCCAATGGGACATGGGAACAAAAAAACAACTTTTCCCCACAAAATTTGGCTTTTGATACACCAATCAATCATAAATTGATGACCGCTGCCTGGTTAAGTGAATATCATTGATCATCTCATTACAATGGCATCTGAGAATCAGTGGCATATATTAGGCAGCAAGTAGACATTTTGTCCCTGAAGTTGATGTGTTGAAAGAAGAAAAACTTGGCATCTCTCTGTGTATGGGGTGGTGTAGCGGCAGACTGGTCAGGGTGCCCATGCTGACCCATCTCAACAACAAGAGCCTACAATCAACGCGTGAGCCTCAGAACTGGAGCACGGAGCAAAGCAAGAAGGTGGTCTGATCTGGGTCACATTTTCTTTTCCATCATGTGGATGGCCGGGTGCGTAACCTACCTGGGAAAGAGATGGCACCAGGATGCAGTATGGGGAGAAGACAGTGGAAATGCTTTGGGAAATGTTCTGCTTGGAAGCCTTGGCTCCTGCCATTCATGTGGATGTTACTGGACACTTACCACCTACCTAAACATTGTTGGTGACCAAGTACACCCTTTCATGGAAACGGTATCCACTGATGTCAGTGGCCTCTTCCAGCAGGATAATGTGCCCTGACACACTGCAAAAATGGTTCAATAGCTTGAGGAACACAACAATGAGTTCAAAGTGTTGACTTGGCTTCCAAATTCTTCCAGATCTCAAATCCAATCGAGCATCTGTGGGATGTTCTGGAAAAACAAGTCCGATCCATGGAGGCCCCACCTCCCAGCTTACAGGACTTAAAGGATCTGCTAGTGATGGCAGATACCACAGCGTACCTTCAGAGGTCTAGTGGAGTCCATGCCATGAGGGGTCAGGACTGTTTTGGAGGCAAAAGCGGGACCTACTTAATATTAGGTTGGTGGTCATGGCTGGTCTGTGTAGACGTTAATGCATTTTACTGTATAACCACAAGGAACTTACTTTTATTGAAAAATGGGGAGTCCTACAAGCAGCACCCTTCCTGCCTGGAGCGGCACGACCCGAAATCCAGCTCTACTGATATGATTGTGTTTTAGACCTATTTTACCTTTTCCAATGACAAGTTTTGGAAACAGAGAGAGGAGCAGAATTGTTGGGAACTCTCGGGTGTGTAGAAATGCAGACAAAGGCTGCTGGAGAGAAATGTCATGATCAGTGGTGAGGCCCGGCGCGATCTGCTGGATGACCCACATTCGCTCTACGGAGGTGTGCTCTTTAATTCTGGCCCTGTTAGCTTTTGTGATAGAATCTCTAAAGCTTTTCGTCTTTTTTTTTTTTTTTTTTGTTTTGTTTTTTTTTTTCTCCACTGCAGCAGCTGTCAGCGTTTAATTAAAACCCAAACTGCTCTGGGTACACCTGGTGAGGCTCTGCCAACAAACAGCACAGCACATGCATCATGGGAGATTAGGTATTATTAACCCCGTCACTACTGGGACTTCACTTCTCTACAAAGGAAGCAACATGACAAATGATAAGCATTTATCTTGCCCGTAAAAGCCTAAAATAAAGAGCTTGGCACTATACCTGCCAAGACTATGGTAACAAATTACTTAAGGTAAGAAAAGATGGAAAATAAAAATAGGTTACGAAAAGGGGAGCGCTTTACGGTACTCTCCGGACAAAATAAAACTTTTGCTTTTAAAGGGAACATCTCAGAATACAAGTATGAGAGCTGCCAGTGGTGTCTTAATTAGGGATGAGCTCGGATGTGTTCGGATCCTAGTCCCAGCCGTACATGGTTAACCATCTGCGATCAAGGCATTCCCCGACCCGGAGCTGCAAGGGGTGTGTTTATCAGTGCGGCTGTATTGTGGGGATGGCCTTGGCCTCTTATGATTGGTCCAGTACAGGTGACAGCGCTCTGGCAGACTAGAATTGAGAGGTGCAAAGCAGGGCGCCAAGTTTACACTATAGTTGAGTGGAAAGTGGAAAAATAGCACTGGACCCATGGGGTTATCTCAATGGCATTACTATATTAAAATATTGATGCTGATTTAGGGTGACCTTGTTCCCAGACAGGCAGCTTTTACACCCCAGAGTATCTCCAAGGTCTCCTTGTAGTGCACATGTGTCAAACACATATCTGCCCCCCCCCCCAGGCCATTTCATGTGGCCCTTGCACCCCTCCTGCAGCTGCAGCACCCCCCCTCGTCTCCAACCCCACATTGTCTCAGCAGTAGAGAGGAGGACAGAACTCCTCCTCCAGATCCTGCGCTTCTCAGTGCAGCTGCGGAGAGGCTTGTCTTCTACCCCCTTCCCCCTGGCTCAGAAGTTGGCAACAGTGAGGAGGAAAGAACTCCTCTGCCAGATCCTGAGCTTCTCAGTGCAGCTGCGGAGAGGCTTGTCTTCTGCCCCCCTTACCCCTGGCTCAGAAGTTGGCAACAGTGAGGAGGACAGAACTCCTCTGCCAGATCCTGCACTTCTCCATGCAGCCGTGTAGAGGCTTCTCTTTGCGTCCCCCCCCCCCCACCTCATCACGGGAGTCATCAGCAGAGATGAGGACAGAACTACTCCTACAGATCCAACGCCTCTCTGTTCAGCCGCAGCATCCCCTCCTCTCCCCTGGTCTCAGCATTCATCAGACTCCGGAAGCTGACTCCAGCCCTCCTCTGGTCCTCCTTCAGACCCTGCACTTTCTGCCTCCCAGCTCCGCCCCCAGCTTCTCCCCAGCAGCAGCAGAAGATAAGGGTGGTGCACTGTGATGTAAGAGAAGGTGGGGGACTCCTGACTTCTGATGTAAGGGGGGTTGGGTGCTCTGAACATAGTTACATAGTTAGATAGTTAATCAGGTTGAAAAAAGACACAAGTCCATCTAGTTCAACCATAAAAATAAGTAAATAAATAATAATATCATACAATCCCATATACCCAATCCTATACCCACAGTTGATCCAGAGGAAGGCGAAAAACCCCAGCAAAGTATGATCCAATTTGCTACAGCAGGGGAAAAAATTCCTTCCTGATCCCCCGAGAGGCGATCGGATTTTCCCTGGATTAACTTTACCTATAAATGTCAGTAGCCAGTTATATTATGTACATTTAGGAAAGAATCCAGACCTTTCTTATAGTAATCTACTGAGCTGGCCAGAACCACCTCTGGAGGGAGTCTATTCCACATTTTCACAGCTCTTACTGTGAAGAAACCTTTCTGTATTTGGAGATGAAATCTTTCTTCCGCTAGACATAAAGGAGTGCCCCCTTGTAATCTGCAATGACCTTAAAGTGAATAACTCAACACCAAGTTCACTATATGGACCCCTTATATATTTATACATGGTGATCATATCCCCCCTTAATCTCCTCTTCTCGGGAGAGAATAAATTCAGTTCCTCTAATCTCTCCTCATAGCGGAGCTCCTCCATGCCTCTTATCAGTTTGGTTGCCCTTCTCTGCACTTTCTCCAGTTCCCCGATATCCTTTTTGTGAACTGGAGCCCAAAACTGAACTTTATATTCCAGATGAGATCTTACTAATGATTTGTACAGATGATGTCTCTCTCTCTGGAGTCCATACCTCTCTTATACAAGAAAGGACTTTGCTCCCTTTGGAAACCGCAGCTTGGCATTGCATGTTATTATTGAGATTATGATCTACCAGAACCCCCAGATCCTTCTCCACCACGGATTCCCCCAGATCCTTCTCCACCATTGACTCCCCCAGTTGTACTCTCCCTAGTATATATGATGCATATTCTTAGCCCCCAAGTCCATAACTTTACATTTATCAACTGTCTCTCTGAAAGAGTGCATAGCCAGGAATATTAACAGCCTAGTCATGTGAGGAATGAAGCCAGGTTTCAGCAATACCGACTAGTCTATCCAGTCTTACAGATATAATAGGCTCTTTGAGGGCAACCATAATGCTGATGTGGCCCAAAATGAGATTGAGTTTGACACCCCTGCTGTAGTGTAAAGTAACAAATATGGAAATTTAAGCGCCACACCACTGCTAAGAGCTCCAGATACAACTTTATTCCAATAAAAGTCAGGGGGACAATCCAAAATATCCAAAATGTAGCCAAAGAAAACAGGGTCCTGTTCCATCTGTTTTTTCTGGACCTGGATGGACTCAGAGGTACCTCTGAGTCCATCCAAGTCCAGAAAAAAGGTACCTCTGAGTCCATCCAAGTCCAGATAAAAGTACCTCTGAGTCCATTAAGCACCAAAAAAATAGGTAACTGAGTCCATCCAGGTCCAGAAAAAAGGTACCTCTGAGTCTGTCCAAGTCCAATAAAAAGGTACCTCAGAGTCCATCAAAGTCCAGAAAAAAGGTACCTCTGAGTCCATCCAAGTCCAGAAAAAAAGATACCTGTGAGTCCGTCCAAGTCCGATAAAAAGGTACCTCAGAGGCCATCAAAGTCCAGAAAAAAGGTACCTCTAAATCCAGCCAGGTCCAGAAAAGAAGGTACCTCAGAATCCATTAAAGTCCAGAAAAGAGGTACTGCTGAGTCCATCAAAGTCCAGAAAAAAGGCACCTCTGGGCCCTTCCAGGTCCAGAAAAAAGATGCAAAAAAACCCTGTTCTGTTTGGCTATGTTTTGGATTGTCCCTCTGACTTTTATTGGAATTAAGTTTTAAACGGACACAGATCAGTTTACATCAACCTGCTCATAAGTATGGAGCTTCTGATCAGGTCCCCCTAGATCTGATTCTAAAGCACATGTGAAAGGATCCAGCACTTCTTCTCTGAGAGGATGAGAATACAATGGAACATTTGGAGATTTGAGAAATGTGTCTTATGCCGCGTACACACGAGCGGAATGTCCGACAGAAAAAGTCAGACGGAAGCTTTTCAACGTCTATTCCGATCGTGTGTAGGCCCCATCGGTCTTTTTTTTTTTTGAAAATTCTGACGGACCCGGAAATGGAACATGTTCTAAATATTTCCGACGGAACCAATTCCTATCGTGAAAACCGCTCATCTGTATGCTGTTGCAACGGACCAAAAACGACGCATGCTCTGAAGCAAGTACGAGACGGCAGCTATTGGCTACTGTCTACTGAACTTCCTTTTTCTAGTCTCGTCGTACGTGTTGTACGTCACCTCGTTCTGGACAGTCGGACTTTGATGTGACTGTGTGTAGGCAAGACCGCTTGAATGGAATCCCGTCGGAGTTCCATCTGAGAAACCTTCGGAGTTTATTCTGACGGCAAAACCGGTTGGGTGTACGCGGCATTAGGGGTTGAGGAGTTTGGAGGACTACTCTCGGTACATCTATGAGCAAAGTGTAAAACCCCCATAACGAGAAGCAGAGGTCCTTTCAATGCCCATTAGATGCCAACCTTCTCTAACAAACAATAGAACCTGGCACCTGGAATCAGATTAGTTGCTAAAGGTTGTATTTTTCTATGTATTCTGTAAAGCCGATGACACAAAGCCATGTTCTGCAGACACGGTGATGGGTTAACAGAATTTTCATCCAACTTCCTTTTGGAAATAACTTTCTCCAAAATGTTTTATGAGCAATATGAACGTTCCATCCATCCCAGCTACCGGATGACACAACGGTTAATCAGTCACCCTGCATGTTGTTAATAATGTCAGCTTGACGTTGAGATCCCATACAGCTTCAGAGGCGAGCCTCCCAAGTGTGAAGCAAGAGATCACCATGGTTACTACTAATTTCTATCCCAAAACCAACCTACCCCTCTTCCACTTTTACCGAATTTGGGCTAACATGGGCTATGCACTAAGAGAGTATGGATGTGTAGCCATACTTTATATCTTTATTGTGGCCTACAGAGTCTTATTCTATCTCACTGACAATCTATTGTAGGTGTAACACTACCCCCCGCAAGGTCTGCTGGTACCTGGCTCCCCTATTCCTGCACAGCCAGGCAACACGCATTTTCCACTTGCACCCAGACACAAGAAATCAGTCCCTTGGCTTTGGTTTTGTTGTTTTATTAGGGGTAACAACTTGAATGGAGTAGAGGAGTTTATGGGATGCCCAACTTCCTTCCTATGTGCAGAGATAAGAACCTGGACTGGCTTCTTATCTCTACTATGGTAGGTATCGATGCTCCTCCAAATACACCCGGGATCAATTATCTCACAAAAGTCAGCCTTATGAATCAACTATCTAGTTCAGCCAGGGGAGATGCAGCCCTCATCCGGCTCAAAAGGAAACAGAAACAGCCATAGTGTCCTCCATTTTTATTAAATTAAACTAGAAAAAAATGCACTCCCATGAATGATGAGAACAATCACTTCCAAATAAAGTAAATCCGGCAATCTGGTGTTGTTGTGCAGACGCTAGAAAATAAGCAGTCAAATGTGCGGTTCCCATCATACACATGCAGTGTCAGCAATCCCAGGCTCCATCCTACGCGTTTCGTCATCAGTGACCTCATCAGGGGTGCCTCTGATGACATCATCAATGTGCAGGGTCCTCTTCCTCTTTGGATCTTCTCCTGGCAGTGGGTGGTCCTCAATGATGCGGCAGCGACATGATAACATCACTGCCACTCTCTGCAGCATTAAAGAAGAACTCCTGGGAAACCTTTTTTTTTTTTAATCTGGCAGTGGGCAGAGCAGCTGCAGTGTAGGAGCTATATCTCTTCTCTCTAGGTCTAGTGACAGTGGACCAGTAAATTGTAAATGTAAAAAAGTGATCCAGGAGGTGACATACAACTCCTCATATGTCAGTGGTTGTAAACCTCAGACATGAAATATGAACAAAGCATATTCCTCTATAGTGTGTACTTGTCTCAGTCCAGAGCACTAAGTGTCATTTCTGTCTGCTGCCTCCTTCCTCTGCTATCTGCATGAGTCACTTCTGACAAGTTTCCCTGACACCGAGAAGGGTTAAAAAGGTGACAGGGGAGGGAGCTCCAGCACACAGCCTGTAATTGACAGCCTCAGCTCTGTACCTGTGTGCTGTGTAATGGGGAGGGGGCGTGTCCTTTAATTCCAATCAGCAATCACTGAGCTCTGCAGAGTGTAACTTCAGCTCCCCGCCCCCTTCTTTCTAAAAACTCATTCTACAACTTGAACGAATGTAGAGAAGAGACAGCTATAGATAAACAGGTACAGCTTATGTAGGAGGATTTGTTTCATTCAGTGTATCGCCTGAGACCGGTCACTTCACTACCCACTTTAATCGTTTTTTTTCCTGGAGTTTTTCTCTAAACTGTAAATGCATAGTGCTGTGGTGACGCCCCCTCTGGGACACTGGGCGTATATCAATCCAGAGGGCTGAGGACATCTAGTGGTGGATTATGATTACTGCAGGACCCAGCTCCGGTGAGGAGATTAGTATTGCAGCCAGAGCTGCTTTTTTATTTTAAACACTGATTGCGGCTCCTTTAAAAAAAAAAAATTGCCTGAAGTTGAGCTTTAATAAATGTGTAATTGCAATAATTGTTTTTATATATGTCTGGAGCTCCTCTTTAATGAATATATATTCGTATATACAGTGTATGTAACTTTCACATTAGTCAGAAATTATTGGAAAGGGATTTGTGGAACATCATTATGTGTATGTCCAGTATTAGTCCTTCTGGTCTCTGAAACTCCACTGTTTGGACTGAGGACATCTAGTGGTGGAATAGGATTACTGCAGGACCCAGCTTCGGTGAGGAGATTAGTATTGCAGCTGAAGGCAATTTTTTTATTTATTTTAAACGCTGATTGCGGCTCCTTTTTTTAAAAAAAAACTTGCCTGAAGTTGGGCTGTAATGAACTTGTAATTGCATTAATTGTTTTAAATATGTCTGGAGCTCCGCTTTAATTAATATTTATTTGTATATAAAATGTATGTAACTTCCTAATTAGTCGGAAATTAATTAATAAATGAACTGATTATGTGTATGTCCAGTATTAGTCCTTCTGTTCTCTGGAGCTCCACTGTTTGGACGGAGGACATCTAGTGGTGGAATATGATTACTGCAGGACCCAGCTCCGGTGAGGAGATGAGTATTGCAGCTGGAGGCATTTTTTTTTATTTTAAACACTGATTGCAGCTCCTTTAAAAAAAAAATTGCCTGAATTTGGGCTTTAATGAACGTTTAATTGCATTGTTTTTATTTATGTCTGGAGCTCCACTTTAATTAATATATATTTGTATATCCAGTGTGTGTAACTTCCTAATTAGTCGGAAATAAATGGAAAGGGATTTGTGGAAAATCATTATGTGCAAGTCCAGTAATAGTCCTTCTGTTCTCTGTAACTCCACTGTTTGGACTGAGGACATCTAGTGGTGGAATATGATTACTGCAGGACCCAGCTCTGGAGAGGAGATGAGTATTGCAGCTGGAAGCGCTTTTTTAATTTTAAACACTGATTGCAGCTCCTTATTAAGAAAAAAATATTAAAATTGCCTGAAGTTGGGCTTTAATGAACGTGTAATTTCATTAATTGTTTATATATGTCTGGAGCTCCGCTTTAATTAATATATATTTTTATATACAGTGTATGTAACTTCCTAATTAGTCGGAAATGAATGGAAAGGGATTTGTGGAAAATGAATAATGTATGTCCAGTATTATGGCCCGTACACACGATCCGAAAATCGCACGACAGATCTGCGTTTTTGTTTTTTTTGCATGCGAGTTGTATATCGAACATGAAGCACTTATTAAGGTTACGAAAATTCTCGTACGACAGAATAAAAAGTCGGAAGTGATGTCACGTGTTGTAGTGTATTTTGTATTGTATTTTCAGACAACAACTGTACCGATGAAACGAAAATCGTACGATCTGGTATCGTATGAGAATAATTTTCATGCTTGTCTGATCGGATAATATCGGATGAACTGTCGCATGATTGGCTATCGAAAGCTCTGTACTAGCGATCCAATTATGGTACAATCGCTTCAAAAGCGGTATTTTTTCCGTACGATTTTCGGATCGTGTGTACGGGCCATTAGTCCTTCTGTTCTCTGTAACGCCACTGTTTAGACTGAGGACATCCAGTGGTGGAATAGGATTACTGCAGGACCCAGCTCTGGAGAGGAGATGAGTATTGCAGCCGGAGGCGGTTTTTTTTTTTTTTAATTTTATTTTAAACACTGATTGCGGCTCCTTAAAAAAAAAAAAAAAAAAATGCCTAAAGCTGGGCTTCAATAAACGTGTAATTGCATTCATTATTTTTATATATGTCTGGAGCTCCTCTTTAATTTATATATATTTGTATATACAGTGTGTGTAACTTCCTAATTAGTCGGAAATTAATGGAAAGGGATTTGTGGAAAATCAGTAAGTATGTCCAGTATTAGTCCTTCTGTTCTCTGTACCTCCACTGTTTGGACTGAGAACATCTAGTGGTGGAATAGGATTACTGCAGGACCCAGCTCCGGTGAGGAGGTGAGTACTGCAGCCAGAGGCGTTTTTTTTAATTTTAAACACTGATTGCGACTCCTTATTTAAACAAAAATTAATAACTGCCTGAAGTTGGGCTTTAAGGAATGTGTAATTGCATTAATTATTTGTATATATGTCTGGAGCTCCGATATTTATTTAATATATATTTGTATATACAATGTATGTAACTTCCTAATTATTCAGAAATTAATAGAAAGGGATTTGTGGAAAATCATTATGCGTATGCCCAGTATTGGTCTTTCTGATCTCTATTAACTCCACTGTTTGGACTGAGGACATCTAGTGGTGGAATAGGATTACTGCAGGACCCAGCTCCGGTGAGGAGGTGAGTACGGCAGCCGGAGTCATTTTTTTTTTTTTTTAATATCAAACACTGATTGCGGCTCCTTTAAAAAAAAAAAAATATATGCCTAAAGCTGGGCTTCAATAAAGGTGTAATTGCATTAATTATTTTTATATGTGTCTGGAGCTCCTCTTTAATTAATATATATTTATATATACAGTGTATGTAACTTCCTAATTGGTCGGAAATGAATGGAAAGGGATTTGTGGAAAATCAATAAGCATGTCCAGTTCTCTGTTCTCTGTACCTCCACTGTTTGGATAGTTAGGTGATAACTCTGCGTTTTGTTGGCACAGATGAAGAAGCATCAGGAAGCGTAACTTCAACTCAAACTCCATCACGACATGGCGCACAGGTCCCCCCCCTCCCCCGTTATACCCCCCCCCTCACCTCGGGACATCTGGATGACAGGATGCACGGTACATGGAAGACGGAGGGACAAGGTTGCCTGGCAACAAGGAGACATCCCTATTATTGTCACAGGTAGGCTGCAGCTGGTGTTTGGAGCTCAGCAAACACCCCCACACCTGAAGCAGACAGGTACGGCTTGGAGTGACGGCCCCTCCTCCCACCCCCCCAGTGACATTCTCTGCGGTCAACACCGGAGACCAATATTAATCCCGCATGAAAGTTAGCGATGACGTCATCATCGCCCTGGATGTCATGTACCGATTATTCTATTAGGTAATAGAGAGAACGATGATGAACTGCGGAGGGCGAAAACTTATAACCTCATTTATTAAACAAATAACTCTCACTAAAAAAATCTGTGTCCAAAAAAACCGCTTCTCCCCGCGGCTTGCAACGCAATGGGGTGGGTTTACTAAAGGCAAATAGACTGTGCACTTTGCAAGGGCAATTACTCCGGTCCTTAGAAAATGAGGTGAAGCCTCACCTTGCAAAGAATACCCAATCAGGTGCAAGGAAAATAAAAAAAAAACAGCACTTTTGCTTGCACCTGATTGGAGGATGGAAGTCAGCAGAGCTTCTCATTTACTAAGCTTTAGACCCCTTTCACACTGGGGCGCTTTTCAGGCGTTTTAGCGCTAAAAATAGCGCCTGTAAAGCGCCTAAAAAGTGCCTCTCATGCCTCCCCAGTGTGAATGCCCGAGCGCTTTCAAACTTGGGGGCGGTGCGCTTGCGGGACAGGAAAGAAAGTCCTGCAAGCAGCATCTTTGGGGCGGTGAGGGAGCAGTGAATACACCCCTCCTCCACCGCCCCTGCCATTGAAATCGCTTCGGCAGCGGCGCTTTTCGGGCTCTTTGAACCCTTTCCTTGGCCACTAGCGGGGGTTAAAAGCACCCTGCTAGCGGCCGAAAAGCGCCGATATAAGTGCAGGAAAAGCGCCGTTAAAACTAACTAAATATATATATATATATATATATATATATATATACACATATTTACATATATACAGTCCAGTCAGTGTACAGTATATAATACAGTGTATTGAAGTGGTTAAGGGGAACCCTATGACAGAATTAAGAAAAGAAACAGCATTGGTTCCCCTACCCCAGTCCATACCAGGCCCTTCAGGTCTGGTATAGATTTTAAGGAACTCCACCCCCCCAAAATTCATACCAGGCCCTTTGGGTCTGGCATAGAATTTCGAAGAACTCCATGCCAATTTTCTAAAAAATTGCCGTGGGGTCCCACCAAAATCCATACCAGACCCTTATGCAAGCAAGCAGCCTGGCAGGCCAGGAAAGGGGGGGGGGGGGGGGGACGAGCGAGCGCTCCCTCCTGAACCATACCAGGCCGCTTGCCCTCAACATGGGGAGGGTGCTTTGGGGTCCCCCCAAAGCACCTTGTCCCCATGTTGATGGGGACAAGGGCCTCATCCCCAAAACCCTTGCCCAGTGGTTGAGGGGGTCTGCAGGCGAGGGGCTTATCAGAATCTGGAAGCCCCCTTTAACAAGGGGACCCCCAGATCCCGCCCCCTATATAAATGAGTACCCCATACCTCCATACCCTATGGAGAGCACGACTAATAGTTGTCCTGTGGACAGATTCTCCCACCTGAGCTGTGGATCTCTGCAGCTCCTCCAGAGTTACCATGGACCTCTTGGCTCTTCTCTGATGAATGCTTTCCTTGCCCGGCCGGTCAGTTTAGGTGGATGGCCATGTCTTGGTAGGTTTGCAGTTGTGCCATACTCTTTCCATTTTCCGATGATGGATTGAACAGAGCTCCGTGAGATGTTCAAAGCTTGGGGGATTTTTTTTATAACCTAACCCTGCTTTATACTTCTCCACAACTTTATCCCTGACCTGTCTGGTGTGTTCCTTGATGATGCTGTTTGTTCACTAAGGTTCTCTAACAAACCTCTGAGGGCTTCACAGAACAGCTGTATTTATACTGAGATTAAATGACACACAGGAGGACTCTATTTACTAATTAGGTGACTTCTGAAGGCAATTGGTTCCACTAGATATTAGTTAGGGGTATCAGAGTAAAGGGGGCTGAATACAAATGCCCCCCCCACACTTTTCACATATTAATTTGTATCATTTATCATTTTCCTTCCACTTCACAATTATGAGCCACTTTGTGTTGGTCTATCACATAAAATCCCCAAAATATACATTTACGTTTTTGGTTGTAACATGACAAAATGTCAAAAAATTCAAGGGGTATGAATACTTTTTCAAGGCACTGTAGATGGAGGAATCTCCCTTGCTGGCTATTGTACTCTGACAGGCAGCATTCATGGCTGACCGAATACCTGAACAGTGGCTGCATTTGATTGGATGCAGTCTCTGTTCGGCTGACAAATTTTCCACGCAGCTTCTTTGACAAAACCGGATTGAACAATTGACCTCTGTTGAAGGTGGTGATGACAGCGGCGCCCGCGGCTCGAATTTTGGAGCAGAAATAAGCTGAAATTTGAGCCATGTATGGCAGCTTCATCCACTTCCCTACCGATGTGTTGTATCAATGAATGTGCGGCAATACATATTTGTTTTCAATGGGCTGGAGATGTATCAAAATATATATAAAAAAGAAAGGAACATTTTTTTTTTTTTGGTAACGTAGCCCACCAGATCACATGGCAGAGCGGTACCATGCACTGTACACTATGTGGAGCTGTATTGTCTTAGTGCTTTGGGATCCCATTCAAAATAAATGTCACCGCAAACATTTTTTATGTTAGTGTCAAAAAAAAAAGTGTGTTTAGATGATTGACTGACAGGGGGGCGTGTCCTGCACCTCCCCCTCATTACAGACCTCACATCCCCCCTACAAGTGATCAGCACCTGTGACCCGCAAACCCCCCTATAGACCTCCATAGACTGAGACACACCTGTGACCTTCCCATCCCCCAAACTGACAACCAACACCTGCGACCCCGTGCTCAGCAAACCCCGACTAACAGCTGCCTATGGTAAGTCTATAGGAGGAGAAGTATTTGGACATGTTGTATTATGACACAGAGACTTATGGGGTGTTCTGCCCTATGGAGGAACTATACTTAAAGGGTAACTCCACTTTTATTTAGAAAAAACCCCTCCCCCTCTGGGTGATCTCTGTACATTGCAGGGAATAAACCCCTCCCCCCTCTGGGTGATCTCTGTACATTGCAGGGAATAAACCCCTCCCCCCTCTGGGTGAACTCTGTACATTGCGGGGAATAAACCCCTCCCCCCCTCTGGGTGGTCTCTGTACATTGCGGGGAATAAACCCCTCCCCCCTCTGGGTGGTCTCTGTACATCGCAGGGAATAAACCCCTCCCCCCTCTGGGTGATCTCTGTACATTACGGGGAATAAACCCCTCCCCCTCTGGGTGATCTCTGTACATTGCAGGGAATAAACCCCTCCCCCTCTGGGTGGTCTTTGTACATTGCAGGGAATAAACCCCTCCCCCCTCTGGGTGATCTCTGTACATTGCAGGGAATAAGCCCCTCCCCCCTCTGGGTGATCTCTGTACATTGCAGGGAATAAACCCCTCCCCCTCTGGGTGATCTCTGTACATTGCAGGGAATAAGCCCCTCCCCCTCTGGGTGATCTCTGTACATTGCAGGGACCAAGCCCCTCCCCCCTCTGGGTGATCTCTGTACATTGCAGGGACCAAGCCCCTCCCCCCTCTGGGTGATCTCTGTACATTGCAGGAATTGTAACAAACTTTAAAGTAAATTCCTCCCTTTTGTTACTCTGAAGAAATAGCTGTGTGTTTCTCTGTGTCCATGTGCGGAGTGAATGTGAGTGGATCAGCTGTGGCTATAGGACAGTGTATATGGATGCTTTCTATTTGTGTGTTTTATTTTCTGTGTTGGTTGAACTGGATGGACTTGTGTCTTTTTTTCAACCAGATTAACAATGTAACTATGTAATGGGAGTAACTTTATAATTATCAATCAACTGCTGCACCTGCAGGGCTCTAAAAAGGAAAGTGGCGGGGTCTGCATCCCTTTAGATGTTATTAACTCTCTGGGAGCATCTCACCAAAAATGAGGTTTGTGTTGCAGGGGATGCCCAAGACCTGACTTGTATCTTAGTGCAGACTTCTGGGAAAAATCAGTGAGCCAAGCAGGAAATGACATTTCTGGGGGGGAGGGGTTCTGTATACCATCCGCCGCCCCCCTAATACATGCTCCCGGCCTTCTAATCTACATGCAGGGCACCGGACGCATTGATTTCAACTGGGTTTTTTTTTTCTTTTAAGCACATGATTAGAGCTTGAGGCTCTAATTGGCTTCAAAAAAGGATGAGCTCGGGGCGCAGAGCACTTCACCCCGAGCCCACCCAGTTGTGTGATGATAGCGAATTAATGTTCGCTAGTGTCTTCCTGATTCTCGTCCCGGCCAATCAGGAAGCGGGTCCCTACGCTTTCCGGGAGGAGAAGCAACGACCCCCTGGAGCGAGGAGCAGCAGCCCTACCCCGGATCCTCGTCATCTGCCTGCTAAGGTAAGGAGGCCTCTGTCCGTCTGTCCCTCCGGGGTGGGGGTATCGCCACCTTCCTGTCCGTCTCCCGCGGGGTGGGGGGGGGTTAGGTGATCGCTGTCTTCCTGTCCGTCTCCCGTGGGGGGTGGGTGGGGGTGTCGCCGTCTTCCTGTCCATGTCCCGTGGGGAGAGGGGGTTGCCGTCTTTCCTGTCCACCTCCCATGGGGGGGGGGGGGAGGGGGGGTTGCGTTGGTTTGCGGCCCCTGTTTCCAGTACAATACATGACCTCAGGACGGTCTGAATTGGCCCTCATTGTTATTTTTCCCAGTTGAGCCGCCATCAAGGCTCTAAGCTGACAATTGAGCGCTGTGCACTCTGAGTGTTAGAACATTGTGACAGGTGACGTGCTGGACGTCTGACAGCGGCGTGTTGCGGCCCGGCCTGGTGACACGCTGTCACGCCGTCATGCCCGCAGAGAGTGAGATGTGCATTTCTAAAAAATATATTTTTATGTTTCTGCAGTTTAAAGTATAGAGATGGACTTAAAGTGCGACTCTCACCAATGCCTCTGTTTTCGGGCATTTTAGCGCTAGAAAAATCGCCTGTAAAGGGCCTGAAAAGCGCCTCCCATGCCGCCTAAATCTGAGAGTCCGAGTGCTTCCACACCGGGGCGGGACATTAGAAAAAGTCCTGCAAGCAGCATCTTTGGGGCGGTATGGGAGCGCTGTATACACCCCTCCTCCACCACCCCTGCCCATCGCAATCAATGGGCAACACTTCCAAAGCGCCTGGGAGCGCCGCAACACGGGCATTTTTAACCCCTTCTTTTGGGTTAAAAGCACCCCGCTAGCAGCCGAAAAGTGCAGCAAAAACGAGCGGCGCCTTACCGCTAACGTACCGGCGGCCCCAGTGTGAAGGGGGTCTAAAACATTTCCAGGACAGAGTTCCTGAATCCCGGAAAAAGAATTTCCCGCTGGGGGGATTGACCTAACTCCAGGGGCGTATCATTAAATCTGTGGGCCCGTCTGCAAGATCAAAGTGCGCCCTAAGCATTGGCAAGAAAAAAAAAACGTGGCACGCTAAGCGCACAGTGGTGAAAAGTGGGCGTTTTTTTAAATTGCGCTAAATATTGGGTGGTGGGTAGTATGTGTGGGAGAGGGGTGCGAAGTGTATGGTGGTGGGTGGTATGTGCAAGATGGTGTCAGTAGGACAATAGATGGTGTCAGTCATTTTTTGTTGTTATTATTTTATTTTATTTTTTTACAACTTTATATTATTATTATTTTTTTAAATTAATTTTTTGAATAATTTTTATTTTTCACCGTGGGGGAGGGAGGGGGGAGGGGTCGGGTCAGTGGACGATGTCAGTAGAGCAGTGGATGGTGTCAATCTTTTTTTATTTTATTGTTTTACAAATTTTCCTTTTTTTTAACAATTACATTTTTTTCGTTTTTTTTCGCAATGCTTTTTAGGGGGAGTGGACAATGTCAGTGTTTTAATTTAATTTTATTATTTTTTTTTTTTTACAGTTTTATCTTTTATATATTATTCTACAATGTAATTTAAATTTTTTTGTTGTTGGGGGGAGTGGACGGTGTTAGTACCGGTAGTTTTTTTCTTTTATTTCATTTTTTATAATTTTTTACAATTGTATTTTTTACATTTTTTTTCTCAATTAAATCGTTAAATATGTTTTTTACAATTCTTTTCATCAACCCCGTTTGGAGGCTTTGGTGAGATTTCAGGGGTTTAAACCCCTGGTATCTCCCCTTTGAGGCAGAGAAAGGGATTGAGGACACAGATTCTCTTTCTCTGTAGCCTCAGCTGCAATGAAGATGAATGGAGAAGAGACAGAGGCTTCTCTCTCCATTCATAAACTGAAGCGTAGGAAACACAGTTTATGATGCTTCAGTTATGAATGGACAGAGTCAGTAAAAGAAGGGATCGGTAAATTACATATTTGCCGGCCCCTTCCTTCGCTCGCCATCCTGACAGATCCCCAGCAGCTGGCGGGAGAAGAGAGGAGGGAAGCCAGCAGCGCTGCGGGGGGGACGGGGACAAGGAGGGGGGCAAGGAGCACACAGGGGGGGGCCCAGAAAGGAAGGGCAATCTGGTGGACAGTTGGGAATGATTGGTGGGGGAGTTACGTTCTCCCTGAATGGCTTTCAATGAAGCAGCTGAAAGCCGCGGGAGGGAGAGGAGGAGAAGCAGCTTTCAGCTGCTGCATTGAAAGCTATACAGGGAAATCGGTGCTTGTAACTCCCCCCACTGCTGCACCGATCACACCCCCCCGACTGTCAAATTTCACCAGGTACCAACCAGGGACGGATCATCCATGGGTGGAGTGTTGGTCAGAGCACAGAGGGCCCCCTCCCCCTCGGGGCCAGTGAACACCTTACACCCATGGATGATACACCACTGCCTCTCTCTTTGTACTGGTTTGCACTGTCATTGGAACTGAATGCAATGGGAGATCCAAAATGTTACAGATCTCAGACAACAAATACCAACCTGACAAGGTTTTATGCTCCAGTCACAGCTGAGCATATCGATTTACTGGCGGTTTTTGGGTGTTTTTTTTTTGCAGCTTTTTTTTTTTAAAGTGTATTAGAAATGTATTACAAGCGTTTTACAGCTTCATGCATTTTTGTTTAGCCAATAGAAAACACTAGGGGGAGGGGAGGGAGAGGAAATTAGGGGTGGGAGAGCTGCTTTTTGAGCGTTTTATGAGCATTTTATGAACGTTTCTTCTGCTCAAGTCAGGTGTTTCTATTGAAGTCTATGGGGCCAAAAATGCTTGTAATCTGCCGAAAAGAAGCTCACATAGGCGTGCGCAGGGGATGTGCCAGGTGTGCCTGGGCACACCCTAATCATTACGCTCAGATGTGAACAGGGGCCATTGAAATGGGCATTTTGGAGCTTCAGCGCTAAGCTTTTTTTACAAGCTGGAAAATGCTCAGGTGTGAACAGGGCCTAAAAGCTGAGCTCTGGTATAAGCCAAAATTTTTTACATCCATCGGTCATGTGTCTTCTTCTAGAATCTCGGTGAGCTTTGTGTATTTCCCCCAGATCTGTGCAGTAATCCAGCGTGAGACTTCCTGTAATAAAGACCGCTCACTGCTGCTCTCTCTCTCTCCTTGCGCCAGGGGCACTGGTCTTGTCTCCGCCTCCCCTCCTGTAGTTTTCTGTAGTGGGTGGAGTCTGCTGGCCCCTCCCACAGCTTTGCTCTTTCTCCTTGTGCAGAGTGACAGGTCTTATCTCCGCCTCCCCTCCTGTAGTTTTCTGTAGTGAATGGAGTCTGCTGGCCCCTCCCACAGCTTTGCTCTTTCTTCTTGTGCAGAGTGACAGGTCTTGTCTCCACCACCCCTCCTGTAGTTGTCTGTAGTGGGTGGAGTCTGTTGGGTCCCTCCCACAGTTCTGCTCCCTGCACAGGCTATGTATAGCACATAAAACGAAATAAATTGCGCTAGTCTGTGAATGTAAACACTCCTTAAAATGCTATGACACGCTAAACCAGTGAAACATCATAAAGTGCAATGTGCAAAAAAAACAGATAATGAAATCACTAATAATAATGGATAAGTCCTTTTATTTTAAGGAAACAGGAAAAAAAAGTCCAAAAATATGTGTATATTCCACCACCAAGTGGCTTTGCGGGGTAGCAAGAACCTGGCCTCCAAGGGCAATGGGCTGGCAGATGAATCCTTCACAGTAGCCACTCCTCGCAGCGGGACCTCCCAATCATCCAGGGGCAGAAGATATTCATACAGAAAAAAAGCTCCAATAGTGTAATACCGTTTAGGCAGAGTTTATTGAAAAAGGAAAGCCAAATGGCTACTTACAATGTAAAATATTCATATGCGCACATAATATCATTTGCCAAGAAAGACAGAACAAACACCCGCACTCCTGGGGGTCACGTGGGGCGTGATTGGGTCAGCGCGTAGCACCGCCCGACATGTTTCGTCACACCTGACGTCTTCCTTGGGCACGTATGTACACTGTATAAAATATTGTGCTGGGTCTACTCAAAAAAATTGAGGCAACTATTTGCATCAGCTTTTTAAGTACTGTCAACTAAACTTATTTTTGTCTGACTCATTAGACTTTTGATGTTTTCAACTTTTTTGTTTTAAGTAAAGCCAACTTAATTATTTTGCAGGTTAATAGACCATAGATTCAAGTAAAGCCAACTACATTTTTCTAAAAGGGGTTGAAAACCCTTTTTGTTGACTTTTATCTATAGGTAAGCCTAGAATAAGATTTACTTATAGGTAGTGGAAATATCTCCTAAACGTGCGTCGTATAGGAGATATTTCACTTGTAGTGCGCCAAAGTCGTTATCGGCACATGAGCTGTGAAGAAACGGACCACTGTGCCGTTTCTTCCCCCAGTGTGTGCCGTGACTGAGTGACGTCACACGACTCTGGCCAGTCACAGAGCCGGAGTCCATGGCCCCGGAAGGAAGAGGGGTGAAGATGGACACAGCCTGCTCAGGGAACAGCGCGGGCTTCATTTGCAGGTAAGTGTCGTATAATGGGCTAGTATGCAATGCAAACTAGCCCATTATGCTTTTCATTTGCAGGCCTTGCGTGGAGCAAAAGAGGAAGTAAACCCCCATCGGGGTTTACTTCCTCTTTAAGTAAAGCCAACTCAATTTTTTCCAGTTTATAGACCATAGGTTTAAGTAAAGCCAACTCAATTTTTCCCATTTATAGACCATAGGTTTAAGTAAAGCCGACTCAATTTTTCTTGTTTATAGACCATAGGTTTAAGTAAAGTCAATGTAATTTTTCCAGTTTCTACACTATAGGTTCAAGTAAAGCCAACTCAATTTTTCCCATTTATAAACCATAGGTTTGAGTAAAGTCAACTTAATTTTTCCAGTTTATAGACCATAGGTTCAAGTAAAGCCAACTCAATTTTTCCAGTTTATAGACCATAAGTTCAAGTAAAGCCAACTCAATTTTTCCAGAAAAATTTAAAAATAAGAACACATACATTAACTTATTTATTTCAATTACTTATATAGCACTGTCAATTTACACATACATTGTACATTTATATCAATCCCTGCCCTCAAGGAGCTTATAATCTAAGATCCCTAACTCACATTCATACACTAGGGCCACTTACCCTACCAGCATGTCTTTGGGATATGGGAGGAAACCTACACAGGCACAGGGTAGAACATGCAAACTCCAGGTAGGGTCATGGTCAGGATTTGAACCTGTAACCTTTTTGCTGCTAGGCGAAAGTGCTAACCACTACACCACTGTGCTGCCCTGTTACTTAGTTCCTTCGTTTTAAGTGATATTAAATTGCAACTTACCAAATTTTTTTAAGTTGGTAAAACTTATTTTCCAAATGTATTTGATATATGTCTGAAGGTTTTTATATAAAAATAATACAATAATATATATATATATATATATATATATATATATATATATATATATATATATATATTTAAAAGGAATAGTCTCATGAAACAGGCTTGCAAAACAAATTAACATTTATTATTTATAAAGTGTTACAAATGTAATATTATTAAAGCAACATCAAAGGTAAATGTAAACATTTAAAAAAAAAGAAAGAAAATAATGCCTCTTTCTCAGCTAACAAATCAATCTGAAACACACCCAGGTAACATATAGTCTATCTGTAAAGAACATAGAATACAGAGAGTATTAACTTTTTTTTAAGCCTTTTAGGAAAGTAATTTGCACTTTAACCACTTAACCCCCAGAAGGATTTTCCCCCTTAATGACCACTGCGTCGCTTTAACTGACAATTGCGCGGTCGTGGGACGTTGTACCCAAACAAAATTGACGTCTTTATTTTCCCACAGATAGAGCTTTCTTTTGGTGGTATTTGATCACCTCTGTGGTTTTTATTTTTTGCGCTCTAAACAAAAAAACAGAGCGACAATTTTGAAAAAAAAAGCAATATTTTTTATTTTTTGCTACAATAAATATCCCCCCAAAAAATATTAAAAAAACAAATTTCTTCCTCAGTTTAGGCCGATATGTATTCTTCTACATATTTTTAAAATAAAAATATAAAAAAAAAAAATAATCGCAATAAGCGTATATTGATTGGTTTGGGCAAAAGTTATAGCGTCTACAAAACAGGGGATAGTTTTATGGCATTTTTATTATAATTTTTTTTTTTTTTTACTAGTAATGGCAGGGATCTGCGATTTTTATTGGGACTGCGACATTGCTGCTGACAGATCAGACACTTTTGACACTTTTTTGGGACCATTGACATTTATACAGGGATCAGAGCTAAAAATAGCCACTGATTACTGGATAAATGTCACTGGCAGGGAAGGGGGTTAACACTAGGGGGCGATCAATGGGTTAAATGTGTGTCCTAGGGAGTGATTCTAACTGTTGGGGGGTGGGACTGCCTGGAGGAGGAGACCGATCGCTGTTCATACTTAGTATGAACAACAGATCTGTCTCCTCTCCCCTGACAGAATGGAGATCTGTCTGTTTACATCGACAGATCTCCATTCTGTCTCTCTCAGGAGCGATTGTGGGTGCCCAGAGGATATTGCGGCCACTGGGCACAGCGCCGTACGCAAGCCCTTTAGTGGTCTTAAAGCAGCCGACGTATAGCTATGGCGATTTGCCCAGGAGAGCCAACCTGCCGCAGTATAACTGCGGGGGGGGGGGGGGTTGGCCCTCTAGTGGTTAAAGTGTGAACTTTTGAAGGTAGATTCCCCACATCTAGCTCTAAAAAGATCTTCTGAAAAACTTCAAAGGAATATTTTAGGTTTTCAGGGTAGTTCAGGCTAAAAGCATAAATGAGTCCCAAAATCATTCTTTCTGATACAAAATGAAAGTGCGGAATGAAAAAAATACACTATACCAATATGCTTGTTTTTCCTGCCAATGCAGCATAAATATGGTATATTTGTTTTTTAAATGTAATAAAATAGTGCAAAGTGGGCGGGGCTTTAGGTAACATAATCTAACGTTGAATGTCCAATATCTCAAAAACCGAACAAACAGAAAGTTTGTTTTTTGTGATACAAATCAGCACAAATTGTATAATTGTTTTTAAAATGTAATAACATGCGGTGCAAAGTGGGAGAGGCTTCATCAACTATAATGCGCAATATCTCTGAAACCAAACCAGCGCATACGTTCTTTTTTACAGCACAGATGCGGTGCAAACGAATGCTATCTTTGTTTTTAAATTTTAATAACATTGGGTGCAAAGTGGGCGGGGCTTGATGTTACATAATCTGAATTCTAATATCTCAAAAACCAAATCGGCTGAAACATTTATTTTTGTGGCACAAAATGTTTTTTAAGCTTAACAGCTGTCAGTCCCTCGCCCTGCATCTTGGTGGCGTTCTGCCACATGCAGTAAGTGCAAACTTTGCGTGCGCACAAGTGAGTTGTCCCAATATGTGCATACAACGGACGTATGTCCATTTATTATAAATATATTAATCGGCCCATCATATGCAGCCTCTGTGCCCATCAAATGCAACCATTTGTGCCCCATCAATTGCAGCCTCTGTGCCCATAATATACAGCCACTGTGGCCAGCAAATGCAGCCAACTGTGCCCCATCAATTGCAGCCTCTGTGGCAATAATATGCAGGCGATCCTATTGGACGCCTAGCAGGAGGAAAGAAGAGACGCGCGGCGGAAGCATGGAGGACACAGGAGCCGCCGCCTGACCTACAGCTTGCTGCTGCCTGACCCACTGCCCATCCCACAGCTGGCTGCCATCACCCACTGCTTGACCCGCCACCAAGATGGGGTAAGTGCCAGTCAGACAACGAGCAGGCGGACGGGTGGGGGTGGGGGGAAGTAGCTGGTTAAATGCCACTGAGGGTTCACAGTGGCTGCAATTGATGGGCACAGTGGCTGCAACTGATGGGCACAGTGGCTGCATTTGATGGACACAGTAGCTGCATTTGATGGGCACAGTGGCTGCATTTGATGGGCACAGTGGCTGCATTTGATGGGCACAGTGGCTGCATTTGATGGGCACAGTGGCTGCATTTGATGGGCACAGTGGCTGCATTTAAGGGCACAGTGGCTGCAATTGATGGGCACGGTGGCTGCATTTGATGGGCACAGTGGCTGCAATTGATGGCACAGTAGCTGTATTTAATGGCACAGTGAGGCTGCAATTGATGGGCACGGTGGCTGCAATTGATGGGCATGGTGGCTGCAATTGATGGTACAGTGGCTGCAATTGATGGGCATGGTGGCTGCAATTGATGGTACAGTGGCTGCAATTGATGGCACAGTGGCTGTAATTGATGGGCACGGTGGCTGCAATTGATGGGCATGGTGGCTGCAATTGATGGTACAGTGGCTGCAATTGATGGGCATGGTGGCTGCAATTGATGGTACAGTGGCTGCAATTGATGGCATGGTGGCTGCATTTGATGGGCACAGTGGCTGCAATTGATGGGCACAGTGGCTGCATTTGATGGGCACAGTGAGGCTGCATTTGATGGGCACAGTGGCTGCAATTGATGGTACAGTGGCTGTATTCGATGGGCACAGTGAGGCTGCAATTGATGGTTTTTTTTTCAGAATTTTTCAGTTTGTTCGCGCCCCCCCCCCCCCCAAAAAAAATTTTGAACACCAGCCGCCACTGATGGCAGGTAAATAAAACCACAATGACGGCTTACGCCGTTAACTAAAAGCAAAAACTTAGCGGGGGGAGGCCTTCCAATGCAGACGGGTGAGGAGAACCCAGCCGCGGCCCCTCAGGAAGGGTACTAGTTAAGCCGGGCACAGAGGAGTTAACCAGCAGCCACGATAGCAGACGCAGGCAGATTACTCATTCTTGAGAAGAGCCTGCTCTGTCTAAACTTTTCAATAATTATCAGGAGGGAGCAGAGAGGGAGAGAGCAGAGTTATTAAAATTCATGTGCACAGCTTGGTGCTGCAGCAGATGTTGGTATAATTAGAGAGGAAAAAAATTATGAAATTAATTTCTGGTTCAGTGTAAATTTCAGCGCTGGGGGAGAAGAGGGGAGCGGAGCTCATGTATACAGAGAGTGTGGCACCGGGGAGGCAGCGCACACACATACACGCACACACACGCACGCACACACTCACCAGCTGCCAGGGAAGCGGTAATTGTCAGAAGATATCCAGGGGGAGACAGGGGAAGAGAGAGAGCCTGGCATAAAATATTACCATGTATTATTCATCCACTTAAAGGCGCAGGCGAGACAAAAAAACGCGCCCCGCGTTCAGTGCAAAAGAATGCAATGATCAAGGGAGGATCAAACTCTGGGCAGACACAGAGGAAGGGAAGAAAGAGACACTGCGGAGAAAGGCAATAAAAGGAGGAAACCCGCGGTGAACGCCGACACGCCGCAAAAAAATGTACGCCAGAAAAAATAAAGCCAGTTCAAACCCCCCCCCCCCCCCAACGAATGACACTTGGTTTGCCAAAGCAATGTGAATCATGAATGAATGGCATGGATTTTTTTTTTATTTTAAAACATTTTTATTTCCACCTTTTTTTTTTGTATGTCAGTGCTGCTGATCTCCTCCGGCTTCTTTCAAACACTTCAGAGGATATTTACTAATACTGGAGCGTGCAAAATCTATTGCAGCTCTGCCTAGTAACCAATCAGCTTCCAGGTTTCAGCCCTCGTTCACACTGAGGGCGGGTTTGAAATCCTGCGAGTTCAGCTGAGTGCGCACAATTTCAAACCTGCATGCCAGTGCAAGTTGGGGGGCGATGCAGGTTCATGTCTACAGGGCCGGCTTTAATTATTGATTGGACCCGGGGCAAACATTTCTTGTGCCCTCCCAAATCCACTTGTCCACTATTTTCAGGCAGTGCAGGCTCAAGGGGCAGCTGCTTTGGGCCCCACAACAATGATGGGGCCTGGGGCAGCTGCCCCTTTTGCCCTGCCTCAAATACGCCCCTGGATGTCTTTATTGAAATCGCCCCCGAAGTCACCAAAAGTAGTGCAGAAACTGCACCAATTTGGACAGCGTCGTTGCCGGCAATAGGCTCTGATTTGGCATGCGTTTTTGTCAAATCGCAAGTCAAATCGACCCGATAATGTCAAAGCGTAATTGAACAAGCTGAAGTCAGATGCTGATTGGCTAACGTGCACGGCTGTGCCGGATTTTGTGTGCACCAGTTTTAGTAAATCTCCCCCTTCCAGACTTTATGCTCTTAAGCAAAAAACACACACAGGAGGGCGCAAACTCCTCAAGCATTACCACCAAGCACATTTATTAAATGCCACAGACCAATGAATACTCACAAACATAAAAGAACAGCAGGCATATAACACAAAAATTCCAGCCAAAAGGTGGTGTTATGTGTCCTTGGACCAAACCTCTGGAAGGCTGCTGTTTTTCGGGGGACTAGCCTCCTTCCTCTTAAGAAGGGGACTAGTCCTCTCAAACATGTCTTCTGAATAAGGGGGCAAGTCCCCCGAAACAGGTCCTCTGAGGAGGAGGCCTATTCCCCCAAAACACGTTCTCTGAGGAAGGGGGCCATTTCCCCGAAACACATCCAATGAGAAAGGGGGCTAGTCCCCCAAAATATGTCCTCTGAGGAAGGGGGCTAGTCCCCTGAAACAAGTCCTCTGAGGAAGGGGGCTAGTCCCCCAAAATACATCCTCTGAGGAAGGGGGCTAGTTCCCCAAAATACATGATCTGAGGAAGGGGGCTAGTCCCCCAAAACACGTTCTCTAAGGAAGGGAGCTGGTCCCCTAAAACTCCTTCTCTGAGGAAGGGGGCTAGTCCCCTGAAACACGTCCTCTGAGGAAGGGGGCCATTTCCCCGAAACCCATCCAATGAGAAAGGGGGCTAGTCTCCCCAAAATATGTTCTCTGAGGAAGGGTGGCTAGTCCCCCGAAACAAGTCCTCTGAGGAAGAGGCCTATTCCCCCGAAAAATGTACTCTGAGGAAGGGGGCCATTGCCCCAAAACACATCCAATGAGAAAGGGAGCTAGTCCTCCGAAACACGTCCTCTGAGGAAGGGGACTAGTTCCCCAAAATACATGATCTGAGGAAGGGGGCTAGTCCCCTAAAACCCATTCTCTGAGGAAAGGGGCTGGTCCCCTGAAACACACCAGTCTTCCAACCATTTGGTCCAAGGACAAGTGACTATGTTAAGACTAAGGTAAGCAGATTCCAAAAAAAACTGCACTGTGATTTACTGCTTGTAAAGTTTCAGGAGGGCAGGTTCTGCCAGTGTTAGTGAATTCAGCAAAGTTTCTGGTATCCGCTTAGCCGAATCCATTTAAGCACAGTCAAAATTCTTATGTCCTGATGAAGGGGGAGTGTGTTTGGCCCTCGAAACATGTTGGCTTTATTCTGCTATAAACTCATTTTATCATTAAATGACCTTGGACACCTGGGCGTTTGTTTGGTACTCTCATTAGATTTTATGTGTTTGGCTCATCACGTTCAATGCAGGACCAGCAGTCCAGGAAGATGGCGAGGCCCTGCATTGTACAGGAAGATGGCGAGGTCCTACATTGTACAGGAAGATGGCGAGGTCCTCCATAGTCCAGGAAGAGGGTGAGGTCCTGCATTGTACAGGAAGATGGTGAGGTCCTGCATTGTACAGGAAGATGGCGAGGTCCTACATTGTACAGGAAGATGGCGACGTCCTGCATAGTCCAGGAAGATGGCGAGGTCCTGCATTGTACAGGAAGATGGCGAGGTCCTGCATTGTGCAGGAAGATGGCGAGGTCCTGCATTGTACAGGAAGATGGCGAGGTCCTGCATTGTACAGGAAGATGGCGAGGTCCTCCATAGTCCAGGAAGAGGGCGAGGTCCTGCATTGTACAGGAAGATGGCGAGGTCCTGCATTGTACAGGAAGATGGCGAGGTCCTGCATTGTACAGGAAGATGGCGAGGTCCTGCATTGTACAGGAAGATGGCGAGGTCCTGCATTGTACAGGAAGATGGCGAGGTCCTGCATTGTACAGGAAGATGGCGAGGTCCTCCATAGTCCAGGAAGAGGGCGAGGTCCTGCATTGTACAGGAAGATGGCGAGGTCCTGCATTGTACAGGAAGATGGCGAGGTCCTACATTGTACAGGAAGATGGCGACGTCCTGCATAGTCCAGGAAGATGGCGAGGTCCTGCATTGTACAGGAAGATGGCGAGGTCCTGCATTGTGCAGGAAGATGGCGAGGTCCTGCATTGTACAGGAAGATGGCGAGGTCCTGCATTGTACAGGAAGATGACGAGGTCCTGCATTGTACAGGAAGATGGCGAGGTCCTGCATTGTACAGGAAGATGGCGAGGTCCTGCATTGTACAGGAAGATGGCGAGTTCCTGCATTGTACAGGAAGATGGCGAGGTCCTGCATTGTGCAGGAAGATGGTGAGGTCCTGCATAGTCCAGGAAGATGGCGAGGTCCTGCATTGTACAGGAAGATGGCGAGGTCCTGCATTGTACAGGAAGATGGCGAGTTCCTGCATTGTACAGGAAGATGGCGAGTTCCTGCATTGTACAGGAAGATGGCGAGGTCCTGCATTGTACAGGAAGATGGCGAGGTCCTGCATTGTACAGGAAGATGGCGAGGTCCTGCATTGTACAGGAAGATGGCGAGGTCCTGCATTGTACAGGGAGATGACGAGGTCCTGCATTGTACAGAAAGATGGCGAGGTCCTGCATTGTACAGGAAGATGGCGAGGTCCTGCATTGTACAGGAAGATGGCGAGGTCCTGCATTGTACAGGAAGATGGCGAGGTCCTGCATTGTACAGGAAGATGGCGAGGTCCTGCATTGTACAGGAAGATGACGAGGTCCTGCATTGTACAGGAAGATGGCGAGGTCCTGCATTGTACAGGAAGATGGCGAGGTCCTGCATTGTACAGGAAGATGGCGAGGTCCTGCATTGTACAGGAAGATGGCGAGGTCCTGCATTGTACAGGAAGATGGCGAGGTCTTGCATTGTACAGGAAGATGGCGAGGTCCTGCCCACATCAAAGGAGCATCACACAGCAGAGGACGGCACTGACTGCTGGGAAAATGAGGAATAAGATCAGAATTTGTACTTTTTCCTTTTCTTCCAATCCAGACAAACATTTAACCCTTGCAGGATGGGGAACCTCACCGCATGAGTAAGTTGGGCTATAAAAAAGGTCATCCAATTATCACAATTGTCTTGGCTGAATGTTTATGCTCCGAGCGGACATTCTGATCAATAGAGTCCAGGGAAATCCATTCAATCAGTTTTGACTCCAAGATAGGTGGGTCCCCCTGATATGAGGCACTATTCTAACAACTGACATCAACAATGGGGCAAATATTCTCCCACTGACACCAACAATGGGGCAGTTTCTTCCACTGACACCAACAATGGGGCACTATTCCTTCCAATGTTACCAATGATGGGGCACCACTTCTCCCCCTGTCACCAACAATGGGGCACCATTCCCTCCATTGACACCAACAATAGGGTGCTATTCCTTCCATCTACACCAACAATGAGGGACTATTTCTCTCTCTGACGCCAACAATGGGGGTCTATTCCTCACAATGATACTAACGATGGGGCACAATTTCTCCTCCCTAATACCAAATGTGGTAATGTTTACTCCCACTGATGCCAGGAAAATTTCCTCTCCCATTGGCCAGAGTCTGGGCCGCCCTAAGGTCTTTGTTTGGAAAGTTTGGAGACCCCCTGCCTTAGGACACTCCATCGTTTCCCATCATTGACCAGACCGGACAATAACCCTGACATCTCTCGGGGTTGCTGTCGGTAGGAGTGACATAATAACCCCATGCAGTGTACATTATGATATCACGGCTCACACATATACAGTCTGAGTGTGTGAGATCACAGCTCATCAATGAACACAACTCCCTCTATGGCTCTCAAAGTCCTTTTACTTTTAACACTAAAGTTCTTAAGTAGTTTAACGATGCATCCGATCGATATAAACAGCAGTCATACGCTCAGTAATAGCACAATAAGTCATCCATCACGCTGAAGGCTTGGCGGCTTCTGCCTAAACCAGTTGCAAATCGCTTAAGAACGTCCACGTGGACGGACATATTCCACTTTAAAGCCACCACATCCGAACAGAGAAGGATTCAGGACACAGTGGTGCCAACATAGAATCCCGATCACTAACGTCTCTGAGAATCTTTATCCTGATAATGTTTCATTTTAAACATTTGAAAAGTATCTTTCAGTCTTTTAAATATGTAGCTTGTATTAAAATAATACTCAGTGTCCCGCCAGGAAGGTCCGGTCTCGGGGCACGTCTTTTTTATGGGGTGACTGTTAGACATCAGAGAAATCCTGGACAGCCGCACTCCAAAAATATTCGCCTTTATTCAATAAAGTGTCATCCAAAATACAGGTCGCAGCAGAGTGGAACCATGCTTACGCGTTTCGCACTACACAGAGTGCTTAGTCATAGCTAACTTTATGGGGTGACAACGCTCTGTTCCCTGCCTCCCAATTAAGCTACTTTGTGGTCACCCTGTTACATGGCTTTCAGATGGAGGCTGAAGGTAGCCGTTTTAACACTCATTACACCGGCGGCAAGGTCCCACTGCTTGTCATCATCAAGAAACCTGCCTGAGAAATGCCATCACTGAAGCACGTGCATGCAGACAGGACATGGCTGCAAAGAGGCTGTACAGAGATGAAACAAAGGATTATAAAACTAGGGAAACAAGTATTTGATTTAAAAAAAATGGCAATTTTTATGCTGCACGGTGCTTAAAAACAAAACAGAATGTCATTCAGTCAGGGGTTACATCTACTTAAAGAGGAAGTAAACCCTGATGGGTTTTACTTCTTCTTTTGCTCGCTGCAAATGAAAAGCATAATGGGCTAGTATGCATTGCATACTAGCCCATTATGTGCCACTTACCTGCAAAAGAATCCAGCGATGTCCCCTGTGTAGGCAGCGTCCATCTTCCTTCCGGGCCGTGGACTCCGGCTCTGTGATTTGCCGGAGCCGCGTGACCTCACACCCACGCATGCCCACGGGAGCCGCGATTAACGGCACAGGCTAGGGAAGAAACGGCACTTAGTTTCGTATCTTCCCCACGCATGCGCCATTGGAATTTTCGGCGGACTACAAGTGAAATGTCTCCTAAACAGCGCACGTTTAGGAGATATTTCCACTACCTATAGGTAAGCCTTATTCTAGGCTTACTTATAGGTACAAGTCCAAAAAGTGGGGTTACAACCACTTTAAAGATTCAAGCCAGCAGTGGCGGCCGGTGGATTTTTTTTTGGGGGGGGGGGCAGCAAACGGTATGCCCCCTTCCCCTCCCCCCCCTCGGTCGGTGCTCTCCACGGGTCGCCACAGCAGCGGTGGCTTCTGTTTCCTCCCTCCTTCTCGGCGGCCAATCGGGAGTCTTCTCTTTTCGGCCAATCAGAAAACGGGTCACACACCCGCTTCCGATTGGCCGGATTGAGGATCAGTGTTACAACAGCGAATATTGTATACTATTGTAACACTTGGGTGGGCTCATGGCGCAATGCTCTGCGCCAAGAGCCCACCCTATTTTGAAGCCTATGAGAGCCTCTGGCTCTAATCAGGGGCTTAAACCCCCCTGAAGCTGTAATTCAGGCGCCTGGCGTCCTGAAAGGGGCAGGACACCTGCATAGGGGGCGGCCCTGGAAAGATTCATGATAAGCATGAATCTATCTATCATTCATATAGGGGGTGGCGAGGATAAAAGGGGCGGCGCCCTCTAATGGACGGCCACCACTGCCAACCAGACAACTGTTGCAGCCTTTATAAAGCCAAGGGAAGGGGTCTTTCTCCCTCAATGGGGTCATTTAGCAATAGTGAGAGAGTGACCCTCTGGGTGCAGCCTTCAGGGAGGATGAAGAGACGAAAAAACTGTAGATCCTTCAAATAAAAAAATGCAGTCATGACAACAATGTGTTTCTTTGGTGTCCATGTGCATGAGCCTGTAAGTAGGCAGGGCAGAGTAAGGTCCCCTATGATGGTGCCTCGTCCCTCTGGGAGAAGGCTGGACAGAGTAGGTCCCCTATGATGGTGCCTCTTCCCTCTGGGAGAAGGCTGGACAGAGTAGGTCCCCTATGATGGTGCCTCGTCCCTCTGGGAGAAGGCTGGACAGAGTAGGTCCCCTATGATGGTGCCTCTTCCCTCTGGGAGAAGGCTGGACAGAGTAGGTCCCCTATGATGGTGCCTCTTCCCTCTGGGAGAAGGCTGGACAGAGTAGGTCCCCTATGATGGTGCCTCTTCCCTCTGGGAGAAGGCTGGACAGAGCCTTGGTGTGACTTGGTCTACAAAACACAGTCAAACTCGGGGAGCACACTAGAGATTACCACATGTGTAAATCTGGCTGTCGAGCCCGAAGGGAGGAATGTGGGCCAGAGTGTGGATATCCCTGGGAGTAAGGGGGTTGAGCAAGCACAGTCAGAAGGATGGAGAGGTCCAGTCTCCAGCCACCACCCTCACATGGGAGAGAATGGCGGGGCAAAGCAGAACACCTGCCCTAAAGGTCGGTCTACGTGTAGGGTGTCCCGGCTGTTTGCTATGGCCACGCACCAGCCATTACATTACAATCATTCCCTGTAAACTCCCAAACATTTCAAACCAAGTTGACAATAAGAGAAGCCCGGAATAAAACCACAAAGAATAGACGGAGGGTCGGCATGACAGGGGTTAAAGGGGCTTGGGTATAAGAGGGGTAATACAATTTTTGGCTGTTGCTGGATAAGCAAGGAGGTGGGTCTGATTGGGGCATGGCCAGGGCTGGGTGGAGCTTTGGGGGGGGGGAGTGGATGGTTAACCGGAAGGGGGTGGTCTTCAGACGGAGGGTCAGCAAGCAGGAAACAACTTCCCACCCTCCCGCCCTGGATTTGGGGGTATTTTGGCTTGGGGAATTGGGCTGTGAGGAGCCAGGTATGGCGACTGGCGTGGGTGCAAGGTCATTTTAGGTTCAGATGGGCACAAAAGGTATGGTGTAGGGACCTGTCTGAGATACGACTCCCAGTTGGTGTATGTGTACCTGCGAGTTGTCTCCGAGTCGGTGGTTTTTCAGGCTGGAGGCCTGAGAAGTGACACCCAGGTACTGTCTTGGTTTTGATGCCTATTAGGACCTTGTGGCTCCATTCTTTAATACACTGTGTGTTCAGGTTACTGTGTTATTGATCAGTTAATTATTCGTTATTTGTATTTAGGTTAATAAAAGGCTGCTATAGCCAATTTAACTCCAGACTGTTGTGGTGTGGTCATTATACCGGAAGGGTGGGATTTTGGTATAGCAGTTTAAGCATAAGCCATATTTAATACCATAGCCATGGGTTGCTGACTGATGAGGACCTAAACCCCGAATCTCTCCAGGTGACGCAATAACAGAGCTCATGTTCTCACTCTTTACCCAAGCTCCTAGCTTACATCCTCATCATGAATATTCAATGTTGTTCGATGTTGAGCCCCCCCAAAAAATGGTGGCTGCTGCTGCTGCTACAAGCCACAGGTCCACTTTAAACATACACTCGAGCAGATTAATCAGCTGGAAAATCTCCTTCTCATCAAAAGTGTCCCCTTAGACTATGGCAGGAGAGGAAAATTCTGATGGTAATTTCCATAAAAACAGAGTACGAGCAGCTTGATCAGACCCCTCCTCGCCCCCTTTTCCTGACTCAGGAAGACTCCCAGCATTTGTGTGCATGGTGGAAGACTAGAACTCATTTGCTGTGAAGAAATTAAAAGCGTGTTTTAATTGCGCGCACACTGCAGTATGCAAATGAAGAAGTGTGCATTACTGGGGAGGCACAGAGGAGCAGGGGGATGTTAACTGTTTGCTGCTATCATCCAGCTGTGCCCACTTAGAAGATAGCAGAAGAAAGTCCCATTAAAATGGACTTATACTGAAATTAACCCTGTTCTCCTGACCATCCATGCACATACCCTACAATACTTACCTGTCCTTCAAAAGGACCCCTCCACACACCCAGAGAAGTCCATCATGGAACCGACTGACTAGCCATTGGTCATCTGATCTCAACTGCAAGGATTAGAATTTAATGAGAGCCACTAATAGATGGTTTTGCCTGAATATCAATCAGCCAAGCCCTTTCAGGTGACATTGATGACCCATAGGTGTTTGGTGGCAGCACAGAGTAATGGTCAGGGCTGGGACAAGGGTTGGGCAGAAGAGACAGTCGCCCAGGACATAGCAGAGGGCGGGGGGGCCTTACTGCACCCAAGCTCTAGATCAGTGGTTAGCAAACAGGGCAAGACCGTAACGTCATGTCTGCTTTGACAGCTACTGCTGTAGAAACCAGGAGAATGGCTACAAATGTGTAGTTCACACTCCATGCCAAGCATGGACAGCCAGTGAAAAGGGCAGTGAATGGGTACAAGGCAGTACGTCCTTTCTACGGCATGCACTCAGAGGGGGGGAGGGGAGATGGTTCAATTCCACATCCTTCCCCAAGGCGCTAAACAAACCTGTCCTGGTATTAGTAATGGTGCATGATTGGCAGGATGACGGGGAACTAGTATACATACACTGAATGCCTATCTATATCAGGATTGTATTCTCTATATGAATTGGAGTGGTATCAGAATAAGTAGGGGGCAACACCAGATTACATTTATAATACTAGTTTTCTACTCGTGGGTGGAGGGAGGGGGGGTACGGGGGGGGGGGTGTTAGACAGAAGGTCTTTGTTAGATAGGTATGAGGTCAGGTTGGCCTACCATGGATGATGTTCTAGTTGACACGTCCAAATGTTGTATGATATGCCTTAAAAAAACAATAAACAGAATCTTAAAAAAAAATAATACTGGTTTTCTACATTACCTTCTCTATCCACCTCTGAACACATAGAGGTAAATCACAACAACCTCTAGAGCTCAAGTAATGTGCAATAACCACTTGCTCTGCAGGTTTTTTCTTGAGAAAATCTAGCAATCCACTTCTTGTCTGTGATCATGGTTCATGACTAGGTGCCTATCATGCATGTATGATATGATAGGTAGCTACGGTCCTGATGCTGACATGTCTAAAACCAATATGGATTCCTGCTGGAGATGCTCTGAGGAACCAGGTGACTACGTTCATATCTGGTGGGAATGCCGTCAGCGAATCTTCTTCTGAAGTAACGTCTTCTCCACTTGCTATAGCATGTGCATTTCCAACACTCCAGTTTCCCCTCAGGTGGTTCTTTTGACAATGATACCTGGGTCCATCGCTAAAATCAAGAAGGACATACTGGGACACATCCTACTAGCAGCCAAGGTTATGATTTCCCGATACTGGAAGTCTACCAGTCCACCTCGGCTGGTGAAATGGGCCCAGATTCTCAAAGACATGAAGACCATGAAGTGGCGTCTTCTCCACTTGCTATAGCATGTGCATTTCCAACACTCCAGTTTCCCCTCAGGTGGTTCTTTTGACAATGATACCTGGGTCCATCGCTAAATTCAAAAAGGACATACTGGGACACATCCTACTAGCAGCCAAGGTTGTGATTTCCCGATACTGGAAGTCTACCAGTCAACCTCAGCTGGTGGAATAGGCCCAGATTCTCAAAGACATCATGACCATGAAGACCATGAAGTGGCATCTGACCAAAACAAATGAGATCAAGGAGACCTTCTCAACCTCATCCTGTTGGCTGTCTCACAGAGAATCCAACATTCTTAAGGCTTTGACTCAACAATAGCTTGTTACCCCTACAATTTTAAGAGAGGATTACTTTTTCTGCCTCCCTTTACCCACAAAGTCCTACAGAATGTAATACTTTCTTTAGACACACCATTGATCTATATTGTCTCTGTTCCGATGTATTCTGCACCTCAGTGTAATGACCATTGTGCCTCATCCCTACAACCCCACCTTTACCCATTTGCTACTGTTTCATCCTGTGCAGTTCTGCACCAAATTTTAACTTCGGGCTCATGCACACAGGACATTTTTTACAGGTGCTGTTAGGGGCGTTTGACGTTTTTTTTTTTTACCTGCCTCTAAAGGTCCCTCCATGTTAGCCTATGTGTCCATGCACACATAAACTCCCAGAGGCATTTGGAGGCATAAGCGTTTAGGGGCAGTAGAAAAAAACGACAGCCTGGGCTTCCAGGAGCAGTAAAAACAAAAAACGCCTAATAACGCGGCTAAACGCGGCTAAACTCAGCGTAGCTACGTTCGGCGTTTTTAGGCATTTTTAAATTATAGGGAGTGTTTTTAAGAAAAAATGCTCAAAAACGCAAACACCAAAAAAACGCAGGAAAACAAGCAAAAATGGGGGAAACGCGTGATAACGCTAATGTAAAAACTCGGCTAAACGCTGCTGTAGCGCTGGCGTTTTTTTAAACCTCCAGTGTGCATGAGCCCGAAGAAAGACTTTTTCTGATAGAAAAACCAATATTTTCCCGAAACAAACAGCAAATTCAGGACATTTACCTTTTTTCACCTGCATAAGCCAACACAAGCAGGGCCATATGTGAATATTCTGTTCCCTTAACAATATGTAAATTACCACATCCTTTCAAAATGCTACACTTATAATGTCTCGAACTATGTTATGTGATCATTGACTTTAAACTGCAGAGCCTCCTATGATTGAAAGCCTACAGTGAACAGAATTATTGCTCTACATAAAGATGGCCTAGGCTATAGGAAGATTGCCAAGACCCTGAAACTGAGCTGCAGCACGGTGGCCAAGACCATACAGCGGTATAACAGGACAGGTTCCACTCAGAACAGGCCTCGCCATGGTCCACCAAAGAAGTTGAGGTCACGTGCTCAGCATCATATCCAGAGGTTGTCTTTGGGAAATAGACGTATGAGTGCTGCCAGCATTGCTGCAGAGGTTGTAGGGGTGGGGGGGGGGTCACCCTGTCAGTGCTCAGATCATACGCCGCACACTGCATCAAATTGGTCTGCATGTCTGTCGTCCCAGAAAGAAGCCTCTTCTAAAGATGATGCACAAGAAAGCCCACAAACAGTTTGCTGAAGACAAGCAGACTAAGGACATGGATTATTGGAACCATGTCCTGTGGTCTGATGAGACCAAGATAAACTTATTTGGTTCAGATGGTGACAAACGTGTGTGGGGGCAACCAGGTGAGGAGGACAAAGACAAGTGTGTCTTGTCTACAGTCAAGCATGGTGGTGGGAGTGTCATGGTCTGGGGCTGCATGAGTGCTGCCGGCACTGGGGGGCTACAGATCATTGAGGGGACCATGAATGCCAACATGTACTGTGATATACTGAAGCAAAGCATGATCCCCTCCCTTCAGAGACTGGGCCGCAGGGCAGTATTCCAACATGATAACGACCCCGCAGGCCAGCAGGGGGGGCCCAGGCAGCAGGGGAATCGGATATGGGCAGGAGAGGGGGGTAATCAGTGAAGCGGGGGGGGGCAATTAAAGGGACTGATCCCGTGGGTGTCTCTCCCTGCAGCAGCTAAAAGCTGGCTTCTCCTTCTCTCCCTCCCATCAACTTTGAGCTGCTGCAGGGAGAGACACAAAGGGGATTGGTTCCTGTAATTGCCCCCCCTCCATACTGATCACCTTCCCTGTTCAGAATTCAAATCTCCCTCTGCTGATGATTTTACTGTATTCTTAAGTAAAATATAATTTTAATATTTTTTTTTGGGGGGGGGGGGGCTGTGGTTTACGAGGCCCCATGATTTCTAACAGCAGCCCTGACCATGCACAGCTGCACCAGATTCTGTATGCACCAGTTTTAGTAAATCTCCCCTCTCTACGTACCTTTGCACACTGTTTTCATGTCAGAATGGGGAAAAAAAATAGTAAACTCTTTATTTAACTAAAAAAAAAATCCCCAATAAAATGTGTAAAAAATGTGCTAAACAAAAGCACATAAAAACGCACGCCCTTACAGCGCTGAAAAATGAGCGGAGCTAAAAGCGCAAAAACACAAATGGCATTGGTTTTGCTGGTGAAGATCTTCAGACATGTGTCAGTCACTCACTGTCTACATCCTTCTATTTGATTTCCAGCCGGCGCTCAGGAATCCCGCTGAGACTCACCCGTACGCCGCGTACATCAGTGCCTGAAAGCAGGTTAAACAAGGCTCTGCGGATCTGTGCTTCGGGACGTGATGTGCTGCACGATGCAGACTTCCCAGCGGAGCGATGCCGCTGCAACGCTCTGCAGGCACACGCTTGCATAAAAGAGGTTAGCAGATGCTCTGTAATTTGTGTGATTAAATTCTCAAGTGATACCTTTAACCCCTCTGTCGCAGGAGACGCTGCCAAGCTGTCACTTTGCCAAGGTGGGCCGGGAGCCTGCGGCACGCCGGGGGTTAAAGACGGAATAGTGTTTTGGGAAAAGAGGTGTTAAAACCCATTGGATCTTCACGAAAGAATGCTGCAAACATTTTCTTTCTTTCTAGAAAATTAATATGCAAATTCCACCACCCTCCTAGCCCCCCCCCCCCTTTTGCTTTTTCTTCCCCACCTCGAAATTAGCCAGGCAGAATGCTGAAGCTGATTATGTATTCAAATGAGCAGCCTTCGTTAATGTGGTATTAAGAGGAATGCTGGAAATGAGTCTTGGGGAAGAGGGGGGGGGGGGGAGGACAGGAGGTACTGGGGTGGGGGTGGGGGTGTTCGGAAGACCGAGGTAGGGTGGGTGAGAATAAGAATGTAGGGGAATGTAGATGAAAAGACAATGTACAGGTGACTTGTTGTAAACAATACAATTTATAGATGCTCTGACGTCTAGGAGTAAACATTGTAATCTTGGTAAGTATGAGCATCATCATGGTTCCAACCAATGACATAAATGCGTATGTAATATTTAAGACTATAAGAGGTCATCTTAGGGATCAAAAACCAATAGGTTTCTTGGACTTAAGTGCCGTGAGACCAGGGCTTGGTTCCCCATCAGGCCCTTCATCGTGTCTGGGTGGGCGAACATTTCCTTGACAGACTCTCGGACAACCTGGTGGTGTTCTGTCCAGTTCCACCTAAGATTGAGAAGACTATTTGGAGTAAAGACATTCTTTAAAAAGCTAGATTGCAGACCAAGTGCTATAGTACCAGTTTTGGAACCCTCAGGCATCTTCCATTTATCCTTTCTACTCTACAGCAGCAGTGGCATTGAATTCTAAGGGTAAACATTGTAATCTTGGTAGGCATGAGCAAAATGATGTTTCTAACCAATGACATATCTGCGTATATAATATTTAAGAATATAAGAGGTCATCTTAGGGATTTAAAACCAATAGGTTTCTTGGTCTTAAGTGCAGAGAGACCAGGGCTTGGTTCCCCATCAGGTCCTTCATCTTGTCTAGGAGGGCGAACATTTCCTTTACAGACTCTTAGACAACCTCGTGGTGTCCTGTCCAGTTCCACCTAAAATTGAGAAGACTATTTGGAGTAAAGACATTCTTTAAAAAGCTAGATTGTAGACCAAGTTCTATAGAACCAGCTTTGGAACCATCAGGCATCTTCCATGTATCCTTTCTACTCTACAGCAGCAGTGGCATTGAATTCTAAGGGTAAACATTGTAATCTTGGTAGGCATGAGCAATATGATGATTCCAACCAATGACATATCTGCGTATATAATATTTAAGAATATAAGTGGTCATCTTAGAGGTTTAAAACCAATAGGTTTCTTGGTCTTAAGTGCAGAGAGACCAGGGCTTGGTTTCCCATCAAGTCCATTATCGTGTCTGGATGGGCGAACATTTCCTTGACAGGCTCTTGGACAACCTGGTGGTGTCCTGTCCAGTTCCCCACAAGACTGAGAAGACTATTTGGAGTAAAGACATTCTTTAAAAAGCTAGATCCTTTCTCCTTCAGCAGCAGTGGGGTTGATCAGTTATAGGTTCAAAAGGGGCCTGTCCCTCTAGAAATATGGGATCTGTCATTGCCAATTTGTTTTTTGAAGGTGAAAGTTGTCTTCTTATTCTTGAAGACTTGGAACAAATGCAGCTAGTGAAGTGTTGGGACACTTGACTTGCATACTTGCTCCAGAACAGTGGTCTCCAAACTGTGGGCTGTGGGCCAGATGTGGCCATTTGCATGCCTTTATCTGGCCCTTGGGGCACTAGTCCTACAACTGATACCAATGATTGGGCATTGTTTACTACCACTGATGCCTGGGCATTACTCTCACTGGTCACAGTCCAGTCCCCCTAAAGCCTAAAGCACAGTAAACTGACACTTTGCTTAGAAAGTTTCGAGACCCCTGCTCTATAACAATTTTAAAGGGTCCACCAGCACACAAGTGCCTCTCAGAGTCTCCCAAGCAACTGAATAGACCACCAACGCCCCCTGGCATACTCAGTTCAAAAATTCAATAGAATATCCAGGGCTTCAGGAACAATTATAAAAGTTGAAAAGTGAGTATTATCCTGCAGATGACTTTCCAAGCCTCTTACCAGATTTCCAATTCACATATGTCAAATGGGTCTAATAAACTGTCAAAATCACCAACTGTGGGGTTGATTTACTAAATGCACATAGACTGTGCACTTTGAAGAGTGTAGTTGCACTCTACAAGAGTAGTTGCTCCAGAGCTTAGTAAATGAGAAGGAGCTCTGCAGACTTCCATCATCCAATCATGTGCAGGCAAAAATGTTTTTGTTTTTTTCCCTTGGGCGTGACTGGGTACTCTTTGCAAAGTGAAGCTTTACCTCATTTACTAAGCTCTGGAGCAACTGCAAAGTGCACCGTCTATTTGTCTTTAGTAAATCAATCCCTGTGTCTTCTTCTTATCAAATAGGAAACTCATATAGGGGTTGATTTACTAAAGGCAAATCCACTCTGCACTGCAAGTGCACTTGGAAGTGCAGACTGTAGATCTAAAGGGAAGATCTGAAATTAGGGGAAGCTCTGCTGATTTTATCATACAATCATGTGCAAGCAAAAATGCTGTTTTTTATTTTCCTTGCATGTCCCCCTCAGATCTACAGTGACTGCACTTCCAAGTGCACATTCCTGAGCAAGCTCTGCACTGGTGGTGCCCCGATCCCGCAGCTGAATCAACTGTAGGAGATTGTCCTGGCGCTTGCTGGACTTTCTAGGGTGCCCTGAAGCCTTCTTTACAAATGCAGTGGAAATATTTATGGCGGGGGTCAGCAACCTTTTTCCACTTAAGGGCCGGATTCCATGTATATGAATGCATGGAGGGCCGCATTCACCTGCTAATTATTGAAGATAACATTGCACAGCCCCCACACCTCTGGCCCTCTTTACATTACACAGCCCCCGCACCTCTGGTCCCCTTTACATTACACAGCCCCCGCACCTCTGGACCACTTTACAATACACAGCCCCCCTGCACATCACACAGCCCCCCTGCATATTACACAGTCCCCCCCCAGCTGTGTAAGGAAGGAAGGATGGGGCTCTTTAATTTTTTTTTCTTATTTATTTATGTATTTATTTTTACACTGTCCCTTCTGAACTCTTTTAGCCTAGGTTTCCACTATTGCGACCTGAAAGTCGTGCGATTTTGCCGCAATGTTTTGCCGCCATTTTAAGCAATGCCTGTGTATTCTTGAGGTCTATGGACCTCAAGTCGCATAAAAGTCAGACCAAAGTAGTGCAGGGACTACTTTGAAGTCGCTGCAACTTGAAGTCGCAGATATGAACAGTACTCTTTGGAAATCATGGGGTACAACTTGTCATGCGATTTTGCAGTCCCAAGTCACAGGACAAGTTGCACAAGTGGAAACGGAGCCTTATTGCTGTCAGAAGGAATGTAAACATCCCTTGTGACAGTAACAGGCAGTGGCAGGTACTCTTTATGGAGGGATCGTAAGTATTCGCCAAGTTTGGCTGTTTTGAATGCTGTCATTTTTTTTAAAACTTTGGCGTCTTTAGGTCTTCTGCAAAGCGGAAGTGATGTCAAGAAAATTGCTTCCGGGTTACTAGATCCGAGACCCAATCGAAGCCGATTCCCACTTTGTTCGGGTCTCCGGCCAGCTGGTGGACGTGCCGGTGGACCGCTCAGGCCTCCCAGCATGCCGCAGAAGGTGGCAGAAGGGGGGGTCCCCTCCCGCTGCTTGGGATAACAGCCGAGTGGCTTCTTAGCCGCATCAGTTGTTATCCCAAGAAAGCCAACCGCCGGCTCTAAAAAACAGTACCAGGGTGATGTGTGCAGCTGCATGCATCAACCCGGTACAACCCCTTCAAGTCGAGGCGGCATATTTGCGGCCGCATCGGCGTGAAGGGGTTAACATGTACGCGGGCCAGGTGCACGCAAATTCATCGCGTGCCCTGACGGGCCGGACATGTAGCTGGGGGCGGGCCGGTGCGGCCCGCGGGCCATAAGTTGCCGACCCCTGATTTATGGGATTAAGTTCATCTTCATGGCAAAGAGGGTGTTGCAATTGATAGCAATTCTTCTGATCGCTCTTCATAACTGTCTGAAATATATGCAAATTGCCATTATAGAAACTGAAGCAGCGAACTTTGTGAAAATTTATATTTGTGTCATTCTCAAAACTTTGGGCCACGGCTGTACATTGTGCTCACATATGAATACATCAACACAGCACCAGTAATAAGGTGCTCCACCCGCCACCACAACAATGACTGATTAGGCAAGGTTAATGGCAACAGCCATGTACGTTTAACACCACAATGACGGGTTCCATATTTCTATCCTGACAGACTCCCTTTAAGCCATATATGAATCCTGCACAGATGCTGCAGCTCTGCTTCTCTAATTATTTGGGGTTCTGCGGGCTGAGGAAAAAGGGGAGGGGAAAAATGATAGTCTCTGTCCAAAACTGATATTGCAGTGATTTCCATCTACAAGACCAGAGCAAAGGTGGTGCCTTCTTTCAGATGCATTCCCATGTGATCTTATAATTTGTGCATTATAATAATGCAGTTCAGCAGCCTGACACCATCATTTCGCTTTGGCAGTTGAATGAAAAGGGAGAGATCTAGTGGGGGACATCTTGACCTGGAATTCCTTAGTGAGTAAAGCAGCACATTAGTACTTCAGCTTATTGGCACTAACAGACAATGGAAATATTCACTTTGTATTGAGGTGATCTTTAATTAAACATCCTGCATCCTTACTAATGAGAGACACTAAACAGAATTTACCTTCACTAACCATATTAAACAAAACTGAAACCTCGTGACTTTGTTTTCTATACAGTATATGGTCCATAGCAGGGGCGTTGCTAGGTCTGCAAAAGATCTGGGGCTAGAGGCCATAGCAGCGGTCACCAACCTTTTTACATGCCCGGGGGGGGGGGGACCGGTGGTAAGCAATTTTTCACGAGCGATGGTTGGTGTTGGCGTTTCAATCACTTGCCACGTCTCCTGCCACCATTTGCAGATTATCACTTGCCACGTCACCTGCCACCATTTGCAGATTGTCACTTGCCACGTCTCCTGGCACCATTTGCAGATTGCCACATCTCCTGCCACCATTTGCAGATTGTCACTTGCCACGTCACTGGCTACCAGATGTGGGTTGTCACTTGCCATGCCACTCAGTGCCACCAAATGTGCATTGACACTGCATTGGTGGCAGACTGACAGCACTGGTCCATTTAGTGAGAGCAGGAGAGCGGTGATGTGGGGCGGGCAGTGAGAGATGATTTCATCTCGCTGCTCCCCGCTGCACCTCCAACATTGAAGCAAGGGGGTCTGGCTGCAAAGTGGAGCTCTACCATGACAGGAAGCACATGACCTCAACTCCACCGTGCTGTTAGGGCGGAAGAGCGCTGATGTGTGGCGGGTAGTGAGAGATGATGTCATCTCTCTGCTGCTCGCTGCACCTTGCTCCCAATTTGAAGAGGCCTGGCTGTGAAGAGCGCTGATGTGGAGCGGGCGGTGAGAAACGTCATCTCTGCTCGTCTGCCTGCTCACTTATCTCCTCTCCTCCGCCTCTCTCATGCAGCCAGCCCGCCCGCTGCAGCAGCCGCAACCCGCTGGTTGGGCAGGGACCCTGCGGCAAGAGACTCTGGGCTATGGGCCCCAGATTCGGGGCTATAGCCCCAATAGCCACCCTCTAGCAACGCCCCTGGTCCATAGACCTTCCTGTATTTTTTTATTTCTAGCTGATTTCTACTTGGGAATGGGTTGGGATACCTTTTTCCCTCTTAGGCTGATGTCAGACGGGCATCAATCACACCATTGGGTTCATTGGGAAATGTGGTCAAACTCTAGTGCCCATTGGAATGCCGTCATACTTAAAATCACTGTTCAACTGTTATAATAGGAAAGTGGAGGTAAGACGATGGGGGTTGTCGGTACAATCTATTTACTAATACCTATTTCTGTCACCTCATCTGGGCTTTAAAGCAGAGCTAAAGTTCTGCTGTCACAAACTGCAAGTAGGCATGCTTTTTTATTGCAGAAGAGACAGGCAATGCATACTACCATGTGGACATACAATGTATGGTACTACTATGGGGACATGCAATGTATGGTACTACTATGTGGACATGCAATGTATGGTACTGCTATGTGGACATGCAATGTATGGTACTACTATGGGGACATGCAATGTATGGTACTACTATGGGGACATGCAATGTATGGTACTGCTATGTGGACATGCAATGTATGGTACTACTATGGGGACATGCAATGTATGGTACTACTATGTGGACATGCAATGTATGGTACTGCTATGTGGACATGCAATGTATGGTACTACTATGGGGACATGCAATGTATGGTACTACTATGTGGACATGCAATGTATGGTACTATGTGAACATGCAATGTATGGTACTATGTGGACATGCAATGTATGGTACTACTACGTGGACGTGCAATGTATGGTACTACTATGTGGACGTGCAATGTATGGTACTACTATGTGGACATGCAATGTATGGTACTACTACGTGGACGTGCAATGTATGGTACTACTATGTGGACATGCAATGTATGGTACTACAAGTGGACATGCAATGTATGGTACTACTATGTAGACATGCAATGTATGGTACTATGTGGACATGCAATGTATGGTACTACTATGTGGACATGCAATGTATGGTACTATGTGGACATGCAATGTATGGCACTACTATGTGGACATGCAATGTATGGTACTACTATGTGGACATGCAATGTATGGCACTACTATGTGGACATGCAATGTATGGTACTACTATGTGGACATGCAATGTATGGTACTACTACGTGGACATGCAATGTATGGTACTACTATGTGGACATGCAATGTATGGTACTACTACGTGGACATGCAATGTATGGTACTACTATGTGGACATGCAATGTATGGTACTACTATGTGGACATGCAATGTATGGTACTACTATGTGGACATGCAATGTATGGTACTACTACGTGGACATGCAATGTATGGTACTACTATGTGGACATGCAATGTATGGTACTACAAGTGGACATGCAATGTATGGTACTACTATGTAGACATGCAATGTATGGTACTACTATGTGGACATGCAATGTATGGTACTACTATGTGGACATGCAATGTATGGTACTACTATGTGGACATGCAATGTATGGTACTACAAGTGGACATGCAATGTATGGTACTACTATGTGGACATGCAATGTATGGTACTACTATGTGGACATGCAATGTATGGTACTACTACGTGGACATGCAATGTATGGTACTACTACGTGGACATGCAATGTATGGTACTACTATGTGGACATGCAATGTATGGTACTACTATGTGGACATGCAATGTATGGTACTACTACGTGGACATGCAATGTATGGTACTACTATGTGGACATGCAATGTATGGTACTACAAGTGGACATGCAATGTATGGTACTACTATGTAGACATGCAATGTATGGTACTATGTGGACATGCAATGTATGGTACTACTATGTGGACATGCAATGTATGGTACTATGTGGACATGCAATGTATGGCACTACTATGTGGACATGCAATGTATGGTACTACTATGTGGACATGCAATGTATGGTACTACTATGTGGACATGCAATGTATGGTACTACTATGTGGACATGCAATGTCTCTTTTGCAATAAAATACAACTAATTGCCTGCTAGCAGCATTATCCGGCATATAAACTGAGCTGCGCATGCTTACATTGCTGCCACGGTCCCTGTGTGCCGAGTATAACTGATTCCTGCACATGCATAGGAGTGATGTCATCCCGCGTCAACCAATGAAGACAACTGTCTATTGAAGGAATAGTACGTTTATCTCCACTTTAAAGGTTGACGTACCAAGCCAGGTGTTAATGTACAGATCCACCTGAAGAGGAAAGGTTGGCGACATTCTTACTTGAAAATCTGGGATGGGGTTAGGAGTCACAGCTTATCCTTAATACACTCTATGACCATAACACCTACCCATATAAATGCAATCATGTGGACAACCTTCCAAATTATTGAGTTCAAGAGTTTCAAGTGCAGAAAACAGTTACTTCTACAACATACAAAGACATTATACACAATTCTGTGCTTTCAACCTTGGGGAGACAGTTTGGGGAAGGCCCTTTTGTGTTTCAGCAAGACCCCTATGTACAAAGGCAGCTCTACAAAGGCATGGTTTAACCAGTTTGGTTTGCTAAATGCTACCGAAAACCTTTGAAATGAATCAGAATGCTAAGAAAAGTCTTTTCCTCCAACCTCAGTACCTGACTTCACAAACGGCTAAATTATTATTATTATACAGAATTTTTATAGCGCCAACAGTTTGCACTTTACAACACAAGGGCAAGTTAATACAGGAGGAATCAGAGGACCCTGCTCGTTAGAGCTTACAATCTAAGATGCAGGGTCAAGAGATACAAAAGGTAATAACTGTGGGGGATGAGCTGATGGAAAAAATAAAAGTACAGTTGTTGGGTGGAGGCAGGATAGGCTAAAGAGAGGGGTTTTCAGGGATCATCTAAAATTGGACAAAGTAGGAGATAGCTGGACAGATTGGGGTAGGGAGTTCCAGAGAATAGAAGAGGTTCAGTAGAAGTCCTGATGGCGAGCATGGTAGGAGGAGACAAGGGAGCTAGAGAGCTGGAGGTTTTGGGAGCAACAAAGAGAACCATTTGGTTGCCCTTTTGAGACAAGGTGTGTGACGTAGCTGGGGGAAATTGTAAATGTCTTTGTAGGTTGTTGTTAGTATTTTGAAGGTATTGGCAGAGAGGGGTGGAGGACACTTATTTGTTTACATGGTTGGAATTATGTGATTGGCAGAAAGGGGTGGAGGACAATAAACTATTGATAAGGTGGCTGAGTCTGGCATCAGAATTCATGTTAGACTGATGGGGGTTAGGCTTTCTAGAGGAAGGCCTATAGAAGCCAGTGGAGGGATTGGCACAGAGTGGTGGAGGACACTGAATGGAGGCCAGTAGAGGGATTGGCAGAGAGGGGTGGAGGACACTGAATGGAAGCCAGTGGAGGGATTGGCAGAGAGGGGTGGAGGACACTGAATGGAGGCCATCAGAGGGATTGGCAGAGAGGGGTGAGGGACACTGAATGGGGGCCAGTGGAGGAATTGGCAGAGAGGGGAGAAGGACACTGAATGGTTGATAAGGTGGAGGAGTCTGGCAACAGCATTCATGGTAGATTGAAGGGGATTCGTTTTTCTAGATGTAGACCAATGGAAGCCAGTGGAGGGATTGGTAGAGAGGGGTGGAGGACACTGAATGGAAGCCAGTGGAGGGATTGGCAGAGAGGGGTGGAGGACACTGAATGGAGGCCAGTGGAGGGATTGGCAGAGAGGGGTGGAAGACACTGTATGGAAGCCAGTGGAGGGATTGGCAGAGAGGGGTGGAGGACACTGAATGGAGGCCAGTGGAGGGATTGGCAGAAAGGGCTGGAGGACACTGAATGGAGATTAGTAGAGGGATTGGCAGAGAGGGGTGGAGGCATAGGTGTGCGCAGCCTTTTGCATTAGGGTGTGCACCCCAAAGCTCAAACACACATGAACACCACCTGCTGGCTCTTGTAGGTGGAGCCAGTTGATTGGGAGCATATTACGATACACCCTAAATACAGGTGTAACGTGTTCCTAAAGTTGAACCTAGATTTTAATATAATGGGGCATTTACAATGGCAACTGGCACCCCCAACCACCCACCTGGTGCTGCTCCTGGATGATGCCAATGCACATGGGGTGATTAGGGTGTGCCTAGGCACACCCAACACACCCTGTGCGCACGCCTATGGGTGGAGGACACTGAATGGAGGCCAGTGGAGGGATTGGCAGAGAGGGCTGGAGGACACTGAATGGAAGCCAGTGGAGGGATTGGCAGAGAGGGCTGGAGGACACTGAATGGAAGCCAGTGAAGGGATTGGCCGAGAGGGGTGGAGGACACTGAATGGAGGCCAGTGGAGGGATTGGCAGAGTGGGCTGGAGGACACTGAATGGAAGCCAGTGGAGGGATTGGCAAAGAGGGCTGGAGGACACTGAATGGAAGCCAGTGAAGGGATTGGCCGAGAGGGGTGGAGGACACTGAATGGAGGTCAGTGGAGGGATTGGCAGAGAGGGCTGGAGGACACTGGATAGAGGCCAGAGAAGGGATTGGCAGAAAGGGGTGGAGGATGCTGAATGGAGGCCAGTGGAGGGAATGTCAGAGAGAGGACACTGAGCGGTTGGTAAGATGGATGAGTCTGGCACCAGCATTCATGATGGACTGAAGGGGGGATAGTCTATGTAACACTTTCTAGAAGCGTGGAGACTGGGTCAACTCAAAATTGTAATGGAATGGAATGTCCAACAAGCTCACATAAGTGTGATGGTCTGGTGTCAACAAATGTTTGGCCATTTTATGAAGCAGTAGAGCATCTCTGTCAACCAATTAAACAGGGGATAACAGTCTTTTAATAAAGATTAGCAGCTGACAACATGGATTGAAGCACATATGCTTAAATATATAAATGAGTTCTATTTGGTCCTGTTGTCCATTTGGGGCAATAAAAATAGGGACAGATGTGCCCTAGTATGAATAAAAAGCCTACAATATGAATGAGCATCCTATCAGTAAGCGCAGCTTCTCTCTCTCCATACACCTCCCTGATCCCAGCAGGCTCCCAGATCCAAGCTCTTCCTGTGGAGGCCCCAGGGAGCTCCTGCTGAACAGGTACTTTCTGTCAGTATATGATGTATGAGCTGCTGGGTGAGATCCGTCAGAGACTGAACAGTTACAAAGTAATCAATAGGGATGAAGAGACGTTAAACAGCTTAACAGCCCCTAATAAATAGTACAATGAGTAGACAGCAGACACAGATGCTTACTGAGCAAAATCCCAAAGAAAACGGTGAGGATGCTGACAGACTATAGTCATTCTCCGTATCCGGCTCCTAAGTGCGGAAGGCTTGCGCAGGGCCTCCGCTCTGTACAGACTTGGCACAAAGTGAACTGCGGGCTGCGCTACGTTAAAGGATATCTAAAACAATTTTTGGATAAAGTACGAAATGGTCTGCTTTTTTTTGCTGTGTCCCATTGGGAAGAATGACGTTTACTTCCTGTCCTGAAAACCAGGGGTCTCCAAACTTTCTTAACAAAGGGTCAGTTTATTGTCCTTCAGACTTTATGGGGCCTGGACTATGGCCAGTGGGAGAAACCATCACCACATTTAGTATTATTGGGAGAAAAAGTGTCCCATCATTGGTGTCAGTGGGAGGAATAGTGCCCCATTGTTTGAGTCAGTGGGAGGACTAGTGCCTCATTGTTGGTGTCAGTGGGAGGAATGGTGCCCCTTCGTTGGAATCATTGGGAGGAATAGTGCCCCATTGTTGGTGTCAGTGGGAAGAATAGTGCTCCATTGTTGGTGTCAGTGGGAGGAATGGTGCTCCAAGTCGTGCTGCTCTCAGACACAGCTCTGCACTGAGTTGGGGCTTAGATAAGTATTTAGGGGGGCAGAGGGGGAGTTGCTCGTAAAAGGTTTTGTACCTTAATGTAGAGGATGGATTAAGGTAAAAAAAACCTTTAGCCTTTACAACCACTTTAATCCTAGCTCTAGATTTATACTACCACAGTGATAAATACTATATTATTACAACAATAAATACTGGCACAGTGATACTGGTGACAATAATATTATCATGCCACACATGTTATGTGCTAAAACAAACATATGTTGTAATATATCACTGATGACATGTTTGTCACATTAGTATACAGAGAATATGCAATAAAATTCACCTGAATACACAACACATTTTCACCTTCTCCTTAATACACAGAACACACTGCCATTCTCCCAGGAACACAGGACGCCCTTTCTTGGGTACATAGGACGCATGGTCACCTTCTCCTGGACACACGCATTGACAGCCTTTCACAAACACAGAGGACACATGCCCCCTTCTCTTGGTGAGACAGAACAAATTACTGTTTTTTTCCTGGATACCCAGAACACATGGTAACCTTTAATTAAATTTGCAGGACACATAACCACCTTCTCCTGAGTACATAGGACATATGGCTACATTCTCCTAGGTACACAAGACACGTGGCCATCTCCTCCTCAATACATATGGCCACTATCTCCCAGGTACGAAGATAATAAATAGGTTACCTTGTTCGAGAAACACAAGAAAGACACATGACCACCTTCTGGGTATGCAGGAGAATTCACCGCCTTCTCCACAATACCTAGGACACATGGTTATATTTTCCTGGGTACATAGGACACATGGCTACTATATTCTGGTTATTCAGGACACAAGGCCACCTTCTCTTAGGAACAAAGAAAAACATGGCCACCCTCAACCTCAAAATGTAGGACACATGGTTTATCTTTACCTGTGTACACAGAGCACATGACCATCTCAAAGAGCAGAGTGCAATGCCACCTTCTCCTGGAAACACAGGATACATGGCCACCTTCTCCTGGAAACACAGGACACTTGGCCACCTTCTCCTGAAAACAGAGGACACATGGCCACATTTCCCCAGTTACAAATGCCACCTTCTCCTGGAAACACATGATACTTGCCACACTTCTCCTAGAAACACAGGACACTTGGCCACCTTCTCCTGGAAACACAGGACACTTGGCCACCTTCTCCTGGAAACACAGGACACTTGGCCACCTTCTCCTGGAAACACAGGACACTTGGCCACCTTCTCCCAAAACACAGGACACATGGCCACCTTCTCCTAGAAAACAGACCACATGGCCACCTTCTCCTGGAAACACAGGACGCATGGCCACCTTCTCATGGAAACATAGGACACATGGCCACCTTCTCCCAGAAACATAGGACACATGGCCACTTTCTCCTGGAAACACAGGATACATGGTCACCTTCTCCTGGAAACACATGGCCACCTTCTCCTGGAAACATAGGACACATGGCCACCTTCTCCTGGACACACAAGACACATGGCCACATTCTCCTAGAAACACAGTACACATGGCCACCTTCTCCTGGAAACACAGGACACATGGCCACCTTCTCCTGGAAACACAGGACGCATGGCCACCTTCTTCTGGAAACATAGGGCACATGGCAACCTTCTCCTGGAAACACAGGATACATGGCCACCTTCTTCTGGAAACACATGGCCACCTTATCCTGGAAATACATGGCCAGCATCTCCTGGAAACATAGGACACATGGCTACCTTCTCCTGGACACACAGGAGGCTTGGCCACCTTCTCCTGGAAACATAGGACACATGGCCACCTTCTCATGGAAACACAGGCACATGACCACCTTCTCTTGGAAACACAGGAGGACACATGACCACCTTCTCCTGGAAACACAGGACACATGGCCACATTTCCCAAGTTACAAATGCCACCTTCTGGAAACACAGGACGCATGGCCACATTTCCCTAGTTACAAATGCCACCTTCTCCTGGAAACACAGGACACTTGGCCCACTTCTCCTGGAAACACAGAACACATGGCCAAATTTCCCCAGTTACAAATGCCATTTATTAGCCATCATCCACCATTGTGCACAAAGGCCATACAAGCTAACAGTCCATCCAGTCACCTATTCTTTAATACATAGACCACACGTTTAAGTTCTCCAGAGTACACAGGATATATGGCCAACAATTTTGAATACATGATACATTCTACCACCCTGTACTGGACAATGCATCCTTTTCCTGCATATAGAGAGCTTGCACCCAATATCTGAACAGTATGCAGTATAATATAACCATTCAAGGCAACTACTCAGTGTCCTGCCGCTCATCTACAATATGTTCATATACAGATCCATCTTTTGAATGCATAAGCCATTGGGCCAGCTTCTCCTAAATACAAAAAAACATAAAGTTACCCTTGAGAGTTGTCAATGTTGAATACTACCTGTGCTACTGCACAGGGGCCCAGTAGTACAAGTAAGTCAACTGGATGGTGCAGGGAGAATCATGTGGTTGGAGAAGGGTTATACTTTTCACTGCTTATGTGTGCCTCTTTGAAAAAGGGACAGATCACATTAGGGATTCACTAATGCTTCAACAGAAAGACCCCCTCCATGTCTGCCACAACGCACAGGCCTCCTGGCACCCGGGTAGAGTGCAATGCCCAATGCTCAAGGGACCCATCAGCCGTTGCATATCAATGCAATGAGGGACCTTGAGAAAAGTCACTCTTTGCACAGGAGCTTTAAGAGGTACCAGCAAAGCAAGCTATGTGCTGCCACGTTTCTGATGTATACAGTATATAAGCTGAATTACACACTAGGGACCTGTTAGTATTGTTATCTAAAGCTAGACATAGATAAGATATATAATAGTGGGTGATTAGATAACACAGCACAGAAAATCGCTGTGTTTAAATAATGTAAACTAATAAAAATCAGGTGCTGGATTCAAATTATCAGAAGATTAATTAGCTCACAATAAGGCACAGCGGTTCTGGTAAGGCCACTCTCGACACAAACAGGGTGTCCCTCAGACAAGGGACCCAGATTTTGAGGGCTCAAATGCCTTTCCCCCTTCCTTGGGGTCTAACAGACATGAATATAAGAGATTATATGTATTCGTGTTTTGTAGCCCTGAAGAAGTCTCTGAGTCTTCAAAATGTGTTGGCTGTTTTATATTGTTGTTTGTGAACCAATACTACTGCTAAAAGTTTTAGAACTCTCAGACTGTTTGTTTGGCACTGTCATTGGGCTTTAAACATGTTAAAATAAAGTTAGGCACTTGTATAATAAACTAAAGTGTTTTTGACTATTTCAAAAGGATGGCCCAACCATGGTCACTGGTCTCTTAACCAACTGCATTCAATAATATCAGCCTACCATCCATTAACAGGGCCATATTGAATGGTAGGATGCAAAACTAGAGGCAGCTTCTGACCTACTTTTCAACTGTATAGACCAGTGGTCTCGCATTGCTGCCCCGGGGGCCAGATGCTGCCCTTTGCTTGCCTTTATCCAGCCCTTGGGGCATTATTCGTTCCACAGACACTAACAATGGGGCATAATTCCTGCCACTGACACCAATAGTGGGGCACTATTCCTCACACTGACACCAATGGTGGGGCACTATTCTTTTCACGGACACCAATGATGGGGCGCTATTCCTCCCACTGACACCAATGATGGGACACTATTCCTCCCACTGACACCAATGATGGGACACTGTTCCTCCCACTGACACCAATGACGGGACACTATTCCTTCCACTGACACCAATGACGGGACACTATTCCTCCCACTGACACCAATGATGGGACACTGTTCCTCCCACTGACACCAATGATGGGACACTGTTCCTCCCACTGACACCAATGATGGGACACTATTCCTCCCACTGATACCAATGATGGGACACTATTCCTCCCACTGATACCAATGATGGGACACTATTCCGCCCACTGATACCAATGATGGGACACTATTCCTCCCACTGATACCAATGATGGGACACTATTCCTCCCACTGACACCAATGATGGGACACTATTCCTCCCACTGACACCAACGATGGAGCATTGTTACTGATGCCAGGACTTGTTCTACTCCCACTGGCCACACTCCCCCCTAAAGTCTGAAGGATAGTAAACTGTTTAGAAAGTTTGGAGACCCCTGGTATAGACCACCAAACAAAAGAAAGGAGAGATGGTATGATATTTCCTGAACTATAATAAACGCTCTGACTCCTCTCAACACCCCCTGCACCCCATCTTTCCTACTTTTTTTTATGATGACTTTAGATACAAATGTCCAGAAATAGACAAAATAAGTAAAAAGTAATTTATAAATGTGGAAGTTTGGCGCTGCCCCTCTAACTGTGCTGTAGAAACTGGCCCCTGTGTGCCAGTAGCAAAAAAGAGTAGAATCCAATATACCAATACAGCCCCGTCTCTTAGTATATTAACTACTACTGTTCATAATTGTCAAACACTCTCCATACTATCCAACAAAAAACTTATAGAAACATAGAAAAGTGACAGCAGAAAAGAAGACCAAGTGGTCCATTGAGTCTGCCTTTTTTTTTTTTTACTTTTTAGAGTATAGAACTATGTTTATCCAAGCATGCTTCTATGTTTCTATTGAAGGTCTGGGGAGGGTCCCACAAGATCAGATGTGATCTCTCTCTAATTTTCCAGGTCTGGAGAGGGTAAGACAAGATCAGATGTGATCTCTCTCTAATTTTCCAGGTCTGGAGAAGGTCACATAGGATCAGATATATTTCTATTACACTCTAACTTAATTGGAGTTCATAAATAATAGCTGTAGCATAGAAGACAATGTGGAGTAATTAACATATTCCCTTCCTATACTTGCCATGACAGTCCACATACTAAAGAATTTGTGTGTTTGGGCACCTTATAGCATTTACAAGTAACAGAGCTGAGCAAAATAGGAAAAAGCCTAATGCCGCGTACACACGGTCGGACTTTTCGTCTACAAAAGTCCGACAGCCTGTCCGACATACTTCCGACGTACCTTCGGCGGACTTGCAGCAGACTTTCTAACGACCGGACTTGCCTACATACGATCACACAAAAGTCCGACGGATTCGTACGTGATGACGTACACCGGACTAAAATAAGGAAGTTCATAGCCAGTAGCCAATAGCTGCCCTAGCATGGGTTTTTGTCCGTCGGACTAGCACACAGACGAGCGGATTTCGGGGTCCGTCGTACTTACGACGTAAAGATTTGAAGCATGTTTCAAATCTAAAGTCCGTCGGATTTGAGGCTAAAAAAGTCAGTTGAAAGTCCGGAGAAGCCCACACACGATCGGATTACCAGCCAGCTTTAGTCCGTCAGCGTCCGTTGGACTTTTGTAGACGAAAAGTCCGACCGTGTGTACGCGGCATTACTTTTTTTTCCTGGTTCAGAACTGTTTAGAGTCAGGAGAAGGAGAGGCTACACAAAGAAACAGAAATTCAAGTCCCTGGCAGCAAGTCAAGCAACAAACTGATATGTTCATTGAGACTCCCAGTTCTATTGAATAAGTATTGCTGTCCGCAGCTATACAGGATTAGACGTCAGAATCTGACATCTGTCTGCACAACCTAGGATGACATCAAATCCATATTTCAGGATCTTAATGTCGAATCCTCTCATGAAGGATTAGGTCAAATACTAAATCAAATCTCAACGCTAGTTTGCATATTACAGCTAAGCATGGACCTAAATGTTAAACTTTTAGTAGACTGTTAGGGCCACCAAGGAAAAATCCTGCTCCGAGCACTGTACCATCCTCGGGATTGGGTTGGCCAGGTCCTACAGGTGTCCATTTTTACCGTAAAGGCACTTTTGGACCAAAATACAGCATTTTGAATGTTTACTTGTATTTACATTGAATTGTAATGTTTACTTAATGACTCTTTTAACAGAAACATTAAGTTACAAAAAAAAGTCTGTGTAGCAACCATAAGAGTTATATAATTTTACAAAAAAAAAAAACTGGGATTCCTATTTTAAAGATTAGCTCACCTTTCGGTAGAGAGAGACTCCTCTTAGATAGGACCAGACCAGCATGGGTCCAACTTTTATCACAGAATTTTCCAATTATTTATTCAACCAGATTTGGATTTACCATTGGTTTCATGTAGGTTGTGTGTCAGAACCTATAATATACAGGGGCATCTCATAAAATTAGAATATCATCAAAAAGTTAATTTAGTTCAGTAATTAAATTCAAAAGGTGAAACTCATATATTATATATAGATTCATTACACACAGAGTGATACATTTCAAGAATTTATTTCTTTTAATTTTAAAGATTATGGCCTACAGCTGGTGACACCCCAAAATTCAGTATCTCAGAAAATTAGAATATTACATATGACCAATAAAAAAAAAGATTTTTAATACAGAAATGCTGGCTTAGTGAAAAGTCTGTCCATGTACAGTATAGGATGCACGCAATACTTGGTCAGGGCTTCTTTTGCATGAATTACGGCATCAATGCGGCATGGCATGGAGGTGATCAGCCTGTGGCACTGCTGAGGTGTTTTGGAAGCCCGGGTTGCTTTGATAGCGGCCTTCAGCTCGTCTGCATTGTTGGGTCTGGTGTCTCATCTTCCTCCACAGATTCTCTATGGGATTTAGGTCAGGCGAGTTTGCTGGTCAATCAAGCACAGTGATCCCTTGATCATGTGATCATGTATTGGTAGTTTTGGTAGTGTGGGAGGTGCCAAGTCCTGCTGGAAAATGAGATCAGCATCTCCATAAAGCTGGTCAGCAGAGGGAAGCATGAAGTGCTCTAGAATTTCCTGCCAGAGGGCTGAGCTGACTTTGGACTTGATAAAACACAGAGGACCAACACCAGCAGATGACATGACTCCCCAAATCATCACTGACTGGAAAGTTCACACTGGACCTCGTGCAACTTGAATTCTGTGCCTCTCCACTCCTCCTCCAGACTCTGGGACCATGATTTCCAAATGAAAGGCATTTTCCACAGTCAGTGATGATTTGGGGAGTCGTGTCATCTGCTGGTGTTGGTCCTCTGTGTTTTATCAAGTCCAAAGTCAGCTCAGCCCTCTAGCAGGAAATTCTAGAGCACTTCATGCTTCCCTCTGCTGACCAGATTCATGGAGATGCTGATTTTATTTTCCAGCAGGACTTGGCACCTCCCACACTGCCAAAACTACCAATACCTGGTCACATGATCATGAGATCACTGTGCTTGATTGGCCAGCAAACTCACCTGACCTAAACCCCATAGAGCAGTGGTCATCAACCCTGTCCTCAGGGCCCACTAACAGGCCAGGTTTTATGTATTACCTTGGGGGAGATGCAGACTAGAATACTGCAATCACTGAGCAGTAAATGATATCACCTGTCATGTATTTCAGGTATCTTGCAAACCTGGCCTGTTGGTGGGTCCTGAGGACAGGGGTTGATGACCACTGCCACAGAGAATCTGTGGGGTATTGTCAAGAGGAAGATGAGAGACACCAGGCTCGGGTTGCCACCTCATCCCTTTAAACCCAAACGCCTTTGAATTACACGGGTTCTGAGGCTAATTAAATGCAGATAAGGCACCAAATTAGTTTATTTACCACCTTAATCAGCCACAGAACCCGTGTAATTAACATGTGTTCGGGTTTAAAGGGATGAGGTGGCAACCCTACAGCAGACCCAACAATGCAGGCAAGCTGAAGGCCACTATCAAAGCAACCTGGGCTTCCATAACACCTCAGCAGTGCCACAGGCTGATCTCCTCCATGCCACGCCGCATTGATGCCGTAATTCATGAAAGAGGACCCCCGACCAAGTATTGAGTGTATACTATACTGTACATGGACAGACTTCTCACTAAGACAACATTTCTGTATTAAAAATCCTTTTTTTTTTGGTCTTATGTAATATTCTAATTTTCTATAATACTGAATATTCTTCAAATATATCACTCTGTGTGAAAGGAATCTATATAAAATATATGAGTTTCACTTTTTGAATTGAATTACTGAAATAAATGAAATTTTTGATGATATTCTAATTTTATGAGATGCACCTGTATATAGTTACATGTTTACATCTGTCAATCTGGTTGAAAAAAAGTCCATCCAGTTTAGGTGGATCCATGTACGATCCAAGAAAGAGGGAGAAATACAGTCATTTGCAGTTACCAAGAACCTTCTTCATCTCTTTTGTTTAACCAATTTCTTATCAAAAGAACACTTCCTTTTTTACATCCCCTTTTATCTCTCAGGAAACTCTCGTAATTTCCTCGATTTACGGCTGTCACAGAGCGCGCGCTGCTTCTTCGGAAAGGGTCTTGGCTGGAATCACTGCTCACCCTGTTGTAGACACTTTGGGGATCGATTTCTGAAACTGGAGAGTGCAAAATTGGGTGCAGATGTGTAGAGTAACCAATCAGCTTCCAGGTTTTTTTTTTTTGTCAAAGCTTAATTGAACAAGCTGAAGTTAGAAGCCGATTGTTTTTTTTATGCACATCTGCACCAGATTTTGCTCTCTCTACAGTTTCAGTAAATCAGCTCCTTTTTGTCCATGTGGGGGCTTGAAAGATTTCCCCCTATCAGCCCCCCACGGAGGATGGCCAGACACCTCTTCCCACACTTCTTTTGTGGAATGTATCGTATCTTATTAGTGAGACACGCCAGCATTCAGAGATACATACATGTAACGATCTGTCAAAATGTGATTGATTTACACATGTATTTATGTGACATATGTGATGTATTGATTGGTGCTTCAAATAATATCAATATCTAATCTATTGTTTTTATCATGGTTTTATATGATACTTACTAGAATTTTTTGTTTTACATTTTTTTTGTTATGCTTAAAAAAATCCCAGTTTTTTTTTGGACTTTTTTTTCGGGGAATTCTGAATCTATTGGGGCACCTTGGCCTTCCCTAGACTCTGATGTAGATTGAAATTTTGAATTGTGAACACAAATTTCATGTTTCAGAATAAATTAAACAAAACATCTGGTGGTAAAATCTCAAAAATAAAACATTTCACATGTAAATTTAAAGATCCAGATTCCATCTTTAAAAAAAAAAAAAGCTAAATTGATGTGTGGGAAAGCAGCATAAGAGCTTCCAACGTCCTCGATCTCAAGTCACCCCCAATCAGTGCTAAAATACACTATATTACCAGAAGTATTGGGACGCCTGCCTTTACACACACATGACCTTTAATGACATCCCAGTCTTATGCTGGCCATACACTATACAGAAAATCGGCAGAACACATTTTCGAAAAACGAACGTTCTACCGTGACCGCAAACGATCGTGCCATCATGTAATGACCGATAAATTGTTCGATGGACATGAATAAATAATTTTTTGTTCGTTTTTTTACATATACCTGGTGCAGACAGTTCAGATGGGAAACACATTAACCTTGCAATATATCGTACGTTCGGCAGAAATTTTCCAAACTTCCCGTTCATTTTTTTCCCACAAAAACGTCACAAACGATTATTGATTTGTGCCCATTAACTTGCCGAAAAACGAACAAAGTGTCTATACGAACGATTTTTCGGCTGATTTTTCGTATAGTGTATGGCCAGCATTAGTCCGTAGGGTTCAATATTGAGTTGGCTCCGCCCTTTGCAGCTATAACAGCTTCAACTCTTCTGGGAAGGCCGTCCACAAGGTTTAGGAGGGTGTCTATGGGAATGTTTGACCATTCCTCCAGAAGGGCATTTGTGAGGTCAGGCACTGATGTTGGACGAGAAGGCCTGGCTCGCAGTCTCCGCTCTAATTCAAAGGTGTTCTACTGGGTTGAGGTCAGGACTCTCTGCAGGCCAGTCAAGTTCCTCCACCCCAAACTCGCTCATCCATTACTTTATGGACCTTGCTTTGTGCACTGGTGTGCAGTCATGTTGTTCCCACAAAGTTGGGAACATGAAATTGTCCAAAATGTCTTGGTATGCTGACGCCTTCACTGACGAGTTCCCTTCACTGGAACTAAGGGGCCAAGCCCAACCCCTGAAAAACAACCCTCCACCATAATCCCCCCTCCACCAAACGATTTGGACCAATACGCAAAGCAAGGTCCATAAAGACATGGATGAGCGAATTTGGGGTGGAGGAACTTGACTGGCCTGCACAGAGTCCTGACCTCAACCTGATAGAACACCTTTGGGATGAATTAGAGCGGAGACTGCTAGCCAGGCCTTCTCGTCCAACATCAGTGCCTGACCTTGCAAATGTGCTTGTGGAAGAATGATCAAATATTCCCATAGACACCCTCCTAAACCTTGTGGACGGCCTTCCCAGAAGAGGTGAAGCTGTTATAGCTGCAAAGGGCGGAGCCAACTCAGTATTGAACCCTCCGGACTAAGACTGGGATGCCATTAAAGTTCATGTAAAGGTAGGTGTCCCAATACTTTTGGTAATATAGTGTATATTGCATTGCTGCCTTCTACCAGGTCTATATTACCAACTTAAATGGACTTCAATCTCCAAAGAAAACCAACCAAACTTCAGACATTTTTTCATAGTGGGGTCTGTTTGTTGGGCTCTCCTCTTCCCTATAACATGGATCTGTGGGAATCTGATTGGTTTTGGACAAAGCTGAAGAACGCAGCTTCACCCATCTCCTGTGACACACCTGCTCCTATGGAGGGTTCCGTAGGGACCAGACAGGGAATGTTGCTAAGCCAGATTGTCTGGTATTGACAGGCCTGTGATTGACCCTGGCTAAATATAACACCTATTGATTGCTTCGGAGAAATTGCTGCCCGGGGAAATAGGTTTAATAAAAGGTCAGAGAGCAGCTGGGCACAAACCCACCAGGGGATCGTGGAGTCCTCTGCAGAGGATGATGTCTAAGCTGCTATCATTCTAAGTACAGGGCTGGATTTCCTGAAACTGGAGAGCGCAAAATCTGGTGCAGCTGTACATGGGAGCCAATCAGATTCCAACTTCACCTTCTTCAATGGAGCTTTGACAAGAAAACCTGGAAGCTGATTGGTTTCTCTGCAGAGCTGCACCAGATTTTTCACTCTCTAGTTCTAGTAAATAAACCCCAAAGACTCTAAAGCCTTGTACACACGATCGGATGGTTGGCCAACAAAACCGCGGAATTTTGTCTGAAGGGCGTCGGCCCAAACTTGTCTTGCCTACAAATGGCAAGGAATTGTTGGCCAACAAATACGAACGTAGTGACATACTATGTTGTTTTCCAGCTCTTTAGCGCCACCCTTTGGGCTCCTTCTAATTTTGCGTTAGTAGAAGTCGGTGAGTGTTGATTGGCACTTTTCATTTTGCGCTTTTCAGTTAGTTTCTGAACGGCCGTTCGTCCACCAGCCACGTTGCGGAATCGGAGGAGATAACGTGTTATTTATTATTGGCCTCAGAGTTATTGCTTTGACATTATTTTTTTGATTGAATAATAATGATTTGATTTGGTATATTTTCTATATTTTTGGATGCATAGAATGCAGTTTTTGGTGAAGTTCTATTGGCAGATATCATGTCTAATTTTATTTGTTTTCTTTTTTTAATGCACAATAAAAAAATTGTGGAGAATAATACTTGGCTTTGTGTTTTACTTCAAATGACAGTTTGGGAGTCGGCAGTTACATCCCACTGACACTAATGATGGGGCACTATTCCTCTCACTGACACCAATGATGGGGCACTATTCCTCCCACTGACACCAATGATGGGGCACTATTCCTCCCACTGATACCAATGATGGGGCACTATTCCTCCCACTGATACCAATGATGGGGCACTATTCCTCTCACTGACACCAATAATGGGGCACTATTCCTCCCACTGATACCAATGATGGGGCACTATTCCTCCCACTGATACCAATGATGGGGCACTATTCCTCCCACTGACACCAATGATGGGACACTATTCCTCTCACTGACACCAATGATGGGACACTATTGATCTTTTATTAAAAGAATCAAGCAACCAATTTTATACAAAAGTAAAAAACAAAACCATAGTACAAAACTTCAACAGAAATCCAAGGAATACACATCCATGTTCAGAATATATACAATATATACATAATCCACTACCAAAATTATTTACATAAAGCAGCAGAGAGGGCCTAAGAGGCACAACCCATCACCTATGTACGCAGCCATTTATCAAAAATTAATCCAAAAAAATAATAATCTAGGGTGATAAGAGACAGACAGCCACACCCGGGAAAGAGACTCCTGGCAGTCAGGGAGGCTTGAAACCCCTCCACGCCTTCAACCAAGCCCCCTGACTCCGCTTGTCTCTCTCGAGCACCCGAATCTTCTCCACCTCATGCAGAATGTCATACACCACCACCTGAACAGGAAGGATTTTACGCCGAATGCAGACCTGACACCGTGCGTTCCAAGTGAAATAACGGACTACTAGGCTAACTAGAAAAAGTGTATCTAAACAAAAAACCCCACCAGTATTGAATGCTCCGTACACCCACTCAGCATAACCCAGCCTGGAGAGGAAAGGGACACCGAGGGCCCGCCCCACCTGTTTGTACACCTCTATGTTAAAAGGGCAATGAAGCAGAAAATGGTCCATAGTCTCCTCCTCACCTGTACACTCCTCCCGAGGACAGCTACGATCCACCCCACTGCGGAATTTCAAATTGCCCCTAACATAGAGTCTCCCATGGAAGCACAACCAGGCCAGATCCCTGAATTTAGGGGGTACTCTGTCCAAATTAATAAGTCTTAACCCTGCCCTCAAAACTGGGCCTGGGCAATCCCTTAAGGCCAGTGGGTCATGAAAGACTTCGCTCAAGACTCGACTCATAAGGACTTTCCTCGGAACCGATCTGAGATCTTCAGCCGACAATCGCCACTGCCGTAGTAACTTCAGGCACGGAGCGACATAGGCTGGTAGCTGACCACGATGACCCCTGAGATTCTTCACTTGGCCACCTTCTTCCCAAAGTCGTAGAAAAGGCCTAAACCAAGATCTAAATATGCCTGCCCATCCAGGAGGTTCCACTGCAAGCATATTACCAATATTAAACTTGAGAAAAAGCAGTGAAAAGAAAAGAACTGGGTTGACCATACCTAAGCCACCCTCCCTCCTGGATAGATAGGTGACATTCCTCTTGATGGGGTTCAGTCTGTTCCCCCACAACATCTGGAAGAACACACTACTGACCCTAGCATAGAGAGACACTGGCAAGATGCAGACAAAGCTGACATACAAGAAGATCGGAATCAGGTAAGTCTTAATCAGATCAACCCTTTCCCTCATAGATAACTTCCATCTCTTCCAGCTGACCACCTTAGTATTGGCAATTTCCAGTCTGCCTTCCCAGTTTTTGAGGCCATAATCGCCAGGTCCAAATTCAATGCCTAAAATCTTAATTCTTTCCTGGGGCACTGGAAAGGTGTCCGGGAGATCAAACCCCTCACCTTCCTTTCCCATCCAGAAAACTTCACTCTTTTCCTGATTGATCTTGGAGCCTGATGCTTCAGAATACCGTGATGTCAGAGAGACCACCTCCTCTGCTTCATCCGCCCCAGTGACAATCACCGACACATCGTCCGCATAGGCAACAACCCTCAAAGGCGGCTCACCCGGAAGCCCCACTGGCACCCCACACAACATGCCGCTCTCTAGCCTCCTGATGAAGGGGTCGATTGCAAACACATAGAGCAGGGGACTCAGGGGACAACCCTGGCGCACCCCGGAGCCAACCTCAAAGGACTGCCCAACCCAACCATTAACAAGAGGAAAGCTCTCTGCCCCCTCATACAAGACTTTTAACCAATCGACAAAACCACCCGGCAGACCGTACTTACTGAGGAGCAACCACAGGTACTCATGGTTAACACGATCAAAAGCCTTTGCCTGATCCAATGTCAGCAAATACTTTCCCCAGCCTGCAGCCCTGCACCGCTCCAAGGCCTCCCGGACAGCTAAAACTGCTGTGAAGGTGCACCTACCCTGGACCGAACAGTGCTGATGGCGAGAAAGCAAAGACTCTGCTACTGACGATAGGCGCCAGAAAATGATCTTTGCCAGTATCTTTCTATCGACATTAAGAAGGCTGATGGGGCGCCAATTCTCAATCATCGAAGGATCTTTACCCTTTGAAAGAAGAATCACAGCTGAGTGCCTCATGGAAGAAGGAAGTACCCCCTCAGCAAGGCAACTGTTAAAAACCTCTACCAAATGTGGGGCCAGAATAGACTTAAAAGCTTTGTAAAACTCAGCCGTCAAGCCATCCGGTCCAGGTGACTTTTTGATGGCAAGCTGTTCAATTGCCCTTATCACCTCTTCAACTGTGATCTCCTCTGTCAAATTCATCAATGGGACATCTTCATCATTTAGACCTGGAGTAGAGTCCAAAAAGCTTTCCATCTTGTCACGGTCAAGCTCTTTCCTCCCAAGAAGGTCAGCATAAAAGGACCTCACGACCTCCAGAATCCCTGACCTGGACTTTGTCAAGGAACCTGTACTGTCCTTAAGGCCAACGACCGTTTTAACAGCTACACCTTGTTTGCAGTTCTGGTAAGGGTCAGGCGAGTGGTACTTCCCATAGTCCCTCTCCAGAACCAAAGAGGCATGCCGGTCATATTGACACTTCCTGAGAAGGAGTTTCACTTCGGAGATTGCCCCAGGATCTCCTCCTCTCGAGACAAGAATATCCAGCTTCCTCCGTAAACGTTGGTAGGTCATGTATTTATTAAACTGCTTTCTATTGGCTAGGCCCCTGAAGAATCCAGCAATCCTCTTTTTGGTCAGCTCCCACCACTCAGCCTTGCTTCTACAAAAGTCCAGGATGGTCACCTGTGCCTGAAAGAATTCCTCAAAGGATTGTCTAACATGTTCTTCCTTGAGTAGAGTCGAATTCAATCTCCAGATGCCCTTGCCCCTCTGAGGGGCGTCTGAAGCATTCAGGACCACAGATAGCATACAGTGATCAGAGAACTCTACTGCCTGCACCACTGGGGGTGAGAAAGCAGAGGTCTCCTTCAAAAAAAACCTATCTATTCTACTCTGACTATTACCTCGATGAAAGGTGAACCCAGTGTCATCCGGGAGGTGCTTAATGTGCACATCCACAAGACCAGCATCCCTAACCATACTATTTAAAAAAACGCTATCATATCCCAGCCTGTCCTTGAAGTCCTTCCTGTCCTTGGGCCTAGTTACTGTATTAAAGTCACCTCCAAAGACCACTTGCCGGGATGTAAAAAGAAATGGCTTGATCCTTGTAAAAAGGCATTTCCTGTCCCACTTTGTGTGCGGTCCATAAACATTAATTAGGCGCAGGTCCTGCCCTCCCACAAGGACGTCTAAGACCATACATCTCCCAATCTCCACCTCAATAACCCGCCGGACAGTTACCATGCCGGTTTTAAACAACACCGCCACACCGCCGTAAGGCTCGGCCGCAAGAGACCAGTAAGATGGACCATACCTCCACTCTCTCTTGGCCATATGAATATCTGCCAAGGAGGTGAGCCTAGTCTCTTGCAAAAATAAAATTTCAGCATCTAATTGGCTGAACAAAAAGAAGGCCATAGAACGAGCTCTTACTGACTTAATGCTGGCGACATTTATTGTCACCACTTTTAACGGAGGGGGAACCGCCATTTGGGTTATTGGGTGGATTGCTTCTTAGCTCCCCTCTGCTGCTCATCACCAGAAGCCTCTCTCTTTCTTGAGGCCGCCTCAAACTCCATTTCGGAATCAGAACTTCGCTCCGAAGAAGCTCCAGATGAAGAGATATCCCAACTAGAGGACCTATAACGGTTGGAGACAGGCACTGGAGCCTGTTCTATCCTCACCACCTGCTTCTTCCGCTTCCCAACCTTCCTTCTCTGTTCCAGGTACTGCAGGTCAGCTTCAGAGATGCCCTCATCTCCTGTTTTTTTCTTTGGAGTCTCTACAGAAGACTCCTTTACAGAGGAAGAAGCAACCTTTTTAGTACATGTTACCACTCCTGGTGGGGGGGGTGCTCCCTTTGAGTCAGACTTAGGAGGGGTAGACTCCTGGGGGGGGAACTGACTCAGGGGGCACAGACTTGGAAGGTTCTGACACAAGAGGAGGGGATACAGTAGGCTGGGGGGACACAGAGACAGATACAGAAGGAATACTTACAGACACAGGAGGGGTGGCCACAGGAACTGGGGAGGGATCCTGAGCAGGACCAGGGGAGACGGTCACCCCAGAGGAGGATGGTACACCAGGGGCCTCACCCTCCATCCTGTCCAGCCTTGACATGTCATCAATTACCTCCTTCTCCATATTGTGCCAGGCTTCAGGACACCTGCTGTAGGGGTGGCCAAGGCGCAGGCACAGGTTGCACCTGATCATCTCGGTGCAGTCCTTAGCCATATGACCCTGACCCCGACACACTGAACATATCAAGGCTGAACAGGAAGAGCTCAAATGCCCCTTTTCTCCACAGCGGTGACACAGCTTCGGCTGACCAGGGTAGAAAATAGTCATCCTATCCCTCCCTATAAAAGCTGAGGAGGGCAGGTGACGGACAACATTCCCATCCCTGGCCAACCTGACTGTAACCGACCAACCCCCAGTCCAGATGTTACGCTCATCAAGGATTTTGCTGGGCTTAGTCAAAACCTCACCATAGTTCCTTAACCAGACCTCTAGGTCCCGAGCAGGAACACTCTCATTAGTGAGTATGATGGTTATCTTTTTCACCGTTGACCTTTGCGAAACCGCAACTGGGGCCAGACCTTCCCATTCAGGTCTTGACCTGCACCGAGCCTCATATCGCTCCCAGAACAGGTCAAGACCCTCTGGCCTGGTGAAACTAATGGTATAATCCCGTGTCCCAGCTACATGTATTAGAGCATACAGGTCATTTGCCCCAAAACCCATCTCTAAAATCAAATCCACCACTGCACGTCGTGCTGGAGGGATCGCACCACCTTCCCATTTGAGAATTACCACATTTCTTCTCGGACCCCCAGCAGAAGCCAGAGACCCAAGACCAGATCCCGGGGTGCCCAAAGTGGTAGGCTGCAGGGAGAAACCCCGCTTGGGGGCGGAGCTACCAGGAGCAGAGCGTACCACCTGAGCAAACGTGGGTTTATCAGGGCCAAGGCCCCACACTGAAGTTACAGCAGTCTGTACATTACTATTATTATTCACTACTTGAACGGAGTTGGTAGGACTGTCCATCACACTTGTACTGGGACCATTGTTCATCACACTTGTACTGGGATGATTTTTATCAGTCACACAAATATCCACATTCTTATCAGGAATAGTCACAGTTTCTGCTGCAATGCCAGCTGTCTCCTGAAGCTGTGCTGTAGAGTCTTCAGCAGGTTTGGGGCAAACAGCTTCAGATTCAGCTAAATGGGGGTTAATAGGCTCTGCTGAATGTTGCAGTTCATCTGCAGGAATGTCATTTTTTAAATGCAAACTTTGCTGTACTGCAGCATCAGCAGGCACAGCATTGCTACACATAGGACTAGCAGCCTGATTGTCACTGGGCACATTGTCAGTATCAGTCACAAAAACTGTTTTATGCACCACATGGGGCTTGACGGGCTTTACCTTGTCAGGCACATTATCTGTTATGTCCTCCTCATGGAACACCAGCTGATCACCCCGCAAAGGAGACTCCATTGCCTGGATTACCTTGAGCATGCCTCCTGAGTCCTGGGAAGGCATGGGGCTGCTTACCTCTCCCTGAGGGGACAGGGGGTCTGAACTGGGGGTCTCCTCCTCCACCTCCATCTTTGTCATCCTGGCAAACCTTCTGTCATTACAGAATTTTTCTTTGAAGGGCCCATCTCTGCCTTCCATCATGGCCACAATGGTCTCCTGGTGTTCAACCCGGACCTTGGCCAGTTGGATCTCCGGATCCATGGATCCACGTTTCTGGCTATGTAAGCCCTCACGCTGCCTTCTCAAGCGCTTCACCTCGGCTCTGAGCTTGTACAGCTTGTCTCTTTCTCTATTCAGGACTTTAATCCCGGCCACCACTCGCTCCCGGATGGCCTCTGAGCCTTCATCTTCACCAGGGGTAGAGAGATCCCCATCCATGGCTTGTGCAGGAGCAGGCATGTTACCTGATGGCCCAGGAGATGGCTGGGAGCTTCCAGCAGGAGAGGCCCTGCTGGCCTCCATGGCTTCCCCAGAAAGGGGCCAGGAGAACTGGGATAGATTTCCTCACCAGTCCCCTCTCACACGGATCAGCAGCAGCTCCAGAGACAGCCTCCTCCTGACTAGGGATGAGCTCCGGCGTGTTCGCATGGCGCACGTGCCGAGCCCGCCAGGAAGTCGGCACGGCGCAGCGCTAATCACAAGCAGTGAGACATTTCCCGATGTGCGGCTGCAGAGATCGGGAAATGTCTCCCTGCCTGTGATTAGCGCTGCGCCGTGCCGACTTCCTGGCGGGCTTGGCACGTGCGCCATGCGAACACGCCGGAGCTCATCCTTACTCCTGACACACCTGTGCTCCAATGATGGGTGGGGCACTATTCCTCCCACAGACACCAATGATGAGGCACTATTCCTCCCACTGACACTAATGATGGGACACTATTCCTCCCACTGATACCAATGATGGGGCACTATTCCTCTCACTGACACCAATAATGGGGCACTATTCCTCCCACTGATACCAATGATGGGGCACTATTCCTCCCACTGATACCAATGATGGGACACTATTCCTCCCACTGACACCAATGATGAGGAACTATTCTTCTCACTGACACCAATGATGAGGAACTATTCTTCTCACTAACACAAATGATGGGGCACTATTCCTCCCACTGATACCAATGATGGGACACTATTCCTCCCACTGATACCAATGATGGGGCACTATTCCTCCCACTGATACCAATGATGGGGCACTATTCCTCTCACTGACACCAATAATGGGGCACTATTCCTCCCACTGACACCAATGATGGGGCACTATTCCTCCCACTGACACCAATGATGGGGCACTATTCCTCTCACTGACACCAATAATGGGGCACTATTCCTCCCACTGACACCAATGATGGGGCACTATTCCTCCCACTGACACCAATGATGGGGCACTATTCCTCCCACTGACACCAATGATGAGGAACTATTCCTCCCACTGACACCAATGATGAGGAACTATTCCTCCCACTGACACCAATGATGAGGAACTATTCCTCCCACTGACACCAATGAGGGGGCACTATTCCTCCCAATGACACCAATGATGGGGCACTATTCCTCCCACTGATACCAATGATGGGGCACTATTTCTCCCAATGACACTAATGATGGGGCACTATTCCTCCCACTGATACCAATGATGGGGCACTATTTCTCCCAATGACACTAATGATGGGGCACTATTCCTCCCACTGATAACAGTGATAATATTCCTCCTCCTCGCACTGACCACAGACGCTATGTAATACTCCCACTAATGTTGGGACATTTTCTATCCTCACTGAGCACTGTGCAGACCTCCCATAGTCTGCGGGTCAGTACACCGGTTTTGGAGACCCCCGCTTGAACCAAATAACCAGGTTTCAGTTTACTAACATTGGGTCACCTGCATATAGTCAAGTTCCCCCATGAGAAGTAATTTCTGCTGACATCAAACCATCCAGAGTGATCTTTAAAAAGACTTTAAACGTAAATCTGATCAATCGTCTGTGTTGCCATGGCAGCCAGATTCTAACGCTCATATTTAAACCTGTATTGGAAGGATCGGAGGAGGATCGGAGATGACAAAGCAAAATGTCTGTTTTGCTCATAGCAACTGATCAGATCTGAGTTGGCATCCGGTGCGGCTGGTCGATGACATAGCTGGCAACGTTTTATCATTTCCACGGGCGTTTTGACGCTTAGCTTGTGTATCTGAGCTTATAAAGCGCAACGTTGTCTTCAGAAAACTGGATAGCCAGTTACCGCGTTATGACCGTTCTTTTTTTTTGCTGGATTATAAAGGTTTTTCTTCAACCGCTTGCAGACTGCCTCACATAATATGAGTACGGCGGCAGAGCGACTCTCCTGTCACGTACCCGGCACGTGATCCGGCACTTCCGGGTAGAGGGCGAGTGTTGCCGGCGCCGCGGCTGTGCTGTGATTACACACATCACAAGCCGATCAGAGGGTGCCGGCCAATGGATGTCCATTCCCACCCGCTGATCAGCAAAGAGACATGAAACAATACAGAGCTCTGTCCTGTCAGCGGGGATGTGCAAAAGAGGGCAAAGAATCCATCAATCCATCCCTTAGTGAAAACAGCTCACAGCACACACATAAACACTGGCTAGGCACACAGTTAACCCTCTGATTGCCCTAGATGTTAATCCCTTTTCACTCTCCTCCCCTCCTCCTGGCTGATGCCAGTGGGGGATTTTCAGCCCCTCCGGCTGCAGTTGTCAGGAGGAGAGTGGCGGGCGGTCACGTGAGCGCCAAGTGACGCTCTGAAATAAGGTATAAAGCGGCATACTTTTTATATGGAACATACACTGAGGCACATAACTTAATGAAACATGGAGGATTCTAGGAAGATAACAAAGTGGCTTTACAACCACTTTAAAGAGGAGTTCCACCCGAGGTCCAGTAAAAAAAATAAAATAAATAAAAGTCAGCAGCTACAAATACTGCAGCTGCTGACTTTTAATTGGACACTTACCTGTCCCAGGGTCCAGCGGCGCGGGGGATCGAAGCCCCGCTCGTCTCCCCCTCCGTTCAGCGGCGCCGGCATTGCAACTGTGGGCACCGGGCTGTGGCTTCACAGCCTGGCACCCACTGCGCATGCGCGAGCGGCGCCGCGTGCCGTGATTGGCCGCTCAGTCACCTGGGACCTGTAATGGGTCCCAGATGATTGACAGGAGGGAGGGAGCAGAGCTGAGCCCTTCCTGTGCCGAGGGGGAAGTGATGTCACCAGCCCAGGCACTGGAAGAGGCAGACTACGAGGGACCACCTAGCAACAGGCATTTAGAGGTAAGTAAAAAAAAAAAAAAATATTCAAAGGTTTTTTGTATTTTTTTTTTTTCATGTAGTTTTTTTTTTTTGGGTGGAACCCCACTTAAAAGGATCTGCTAGTGGCGGCTTGGTGCCAGATACCACAGCATACCTTCGGAGGTCCAGTGGAGTTCATGCCTCGATGGGTCAGGGCTGTTTTGGCGGCCCATTCAATAATAGGTGAGTGGTCATAAAGTTATGGTGTGTGTATAGAAAGGTGTGATGCTTTGGGCAATGTTCTGCTGGGAAACCTTGGGTCCTGCCAATCATGTGGACGTACCACCTACCTAATGTATTCATCCTTAGTGTTTGATCTTTTTTTCCCTTTTCTTCATAATGAATTAGCGAAGAGATCTGTGCAAAACAGACTGTGTTGTGGAATGGGACACCTTGCCCATTTCTTGCCCGCTTCCTTTAATCAGCACACCTCTGCTCACATGGCAAAGAGAGGAAAGCGGTCTTCTCCAATGACTGAAACAAAAGCCAGGAGAGCATGCAATAAAGTGCACGATGTTGCAGGGTGGAGATGCACAGGGTGACTGAAGCAATTAAGCCCCAGGATGACGGCAGTGTGTGACGAAACACGTCGGATGGAGTGATGTGCTGACGTCACCCTGCCTCTTGTATGCCAGGAGGACAGGCTGCTATGAAGAGCTGGCCGGCTTGTTTAATACCAGTGCAAATTTTAAAACTTCTTGCTCTAAGTGCAATCTTTTCTTGATATAAATAAAACTTTTAAGGATTTTATGCTATGGCGAGTTTATACCTCCTTTGGGGATCTTTTGTGATTGAGTCATCTTGAGGGTGGATCTCTATACTCCAACAAAAAGTTTTTATTTTTTTTATTAGTATCTATTGGATATTTAGCACAACTCTATATAGGATTGGTCTTCTCCAACGACTGAAACAAAAGTCAAGAGAGCATGCAATAAAGTGCTCAATGTCGCAGGGTGGAGACGCACCAGGCGAAGGAAGCAATTAAGCCCGAGGACGACGTCAGTATGTGACGAAACGCGCCGAGTGTAGCGACATGCTGACTTTACCGTGCCTCTTGTATCCCGGAAGGATGAGCTGCTATGAAGTGCCGGTCGGCTTGTCTATTACCAATGCAAATTTTAAAGCTTCTTCTTGTGAGTTCAATCTGTTCTTGATATAAATAAAACGTTTAAGTATTTTATGCTATGGCGAGTTTATATTTTAGGGATTTTTAGGGATCTTCTGTGATTGAGTCATCTTGAGGGTGGATCTCTATACTCCAACAAAAGTTCCCCTGGACGGACAAAGGCCCTGGCTGGGTTTTGAGCCGCAAGCGTTACTGACCTTCTGTAAAAGGAGGTCTGTGCAAGCTGGTAAGCAAGCACTCTGTAGGGTGGAGGTGTTAACTAAGGATCATGCACTTTTTGGTGACGGATGGTGTGCATCTCGCTTAAAGGACTTTGTTTCATCACAATTTGGACTTTACACTTTATTTTCTTAATATATAATTGTTTTTTTCATTAGTATCTATTGGATGTTTAGCGCAACTCTATATAGGATTGGTCTTCTCCAACGACTGAAACAAAAGTCAGGAGAGCATGCAATAAAGTGCTCGATGTCGCAGGGTGGAGATGCACCAGGCGAAGGACGCAATTAAGCCCCAGGACAACGTCAGCATGTGACGAAATGCGCCGGGTGTAGCGACGTGCTGACTTTACCGTGCCTCTTGTATCCCGGAAGGACGAGCTACTATGAAGAGCCAGCCGGCTGGCTTGAATGCGAATTTTAAAGCTTCTTCTTGTGAGTTCAATCTGCTCTTGATATACATAAAACGTTTAAGGATTTTATGCTATAGCGAGTTTATATCTCCTTTGGGGATCTTCTGTGATTGAGTCATCTTGAGGGTGGATCTCTATACTCCAACAAAAAGTTCCCCTGGACGGACAAAGGCCCTGGCTGGGTTTTGAGCCGCAAGCGTTACTTGCAAGCGTTGGCGGTGGATGGTGTGCATCTCGCTTAAAGGACTTTTTTCATCATAACTTGGACTTTACACTTTATTTTTTTAATATATAATATATTTTTCATTAGTATCTATTGGATATTTAGCGCAACTCTATATAGGATTGGTCTTCTGCAACGACTAAAACAAAAGCCAGGAGAGCATGCAATAAAGAGCTCGATGTCGCAGGGTGGAGATGCACCAGGCCAAGGAAGCAATTAAGCCCAACTTTCGGCAAGAAGAGCCAAGCGAGATGGTGATGGAGTGTAGAGCAGAGCAGGACAAGTCCAAAGAGGGGCTATGGAGGATTTATTCATTACATTCCAAACATCACTTTGTTTAAAAAAAAATAAAAATTTTACGCCAAAGACACGGCGAGAGTTTCTCTTTAAGAAAGCCAATTTTTTATTCCCCTGAATTTGGGTGACCGTCTCCTCTAGCAGCAAGTTACAAGCTTAGGGCTTTCCAAGCTAAACGTTGAGCCTCTGCAGAAAGGGATGAGTTAATCAACTCTGCAGAACATTCTCAAGCGGAATGCGAACATTTTGCATTTTAAATAGCTGTTAAATTCTGCAGCTGTGCAGCCATCTTTAAATCCCCCCCCCCCCCGTTCCCCTCCTTGGCGCTCCCCCCCCCCGGGTCACAAGTACCTACGTCTCCCCACAGTCCTAGGTCTGGTCCCCTCTCCTGGCTGTCGTGTCACAGTTTATAAAATATTCTGGTTTAGATATGGCAGGTGTACGGTGCATCCAGGCACGTGCCCCGGTTTTGGGTCCCAGCAGCCGCTGGCAGATCACACAGGCAGGTTTATGAATATTTCATGAGATTGGAGGGGGGGATGGGGTGGAGATGTGCCGGGGAGCTCAAAACATCTGGCGGGTCTCAGGGGGAACCCAACGCTGTGCAGCAAGGCAGAAACTGTGAAGTATGAAAAAAAAAAAAAGGAAGAAGGGAAGAGTGCGAAGAGATTCATCGACAGGGCAGGAGAGTGTGCGGCGAGAGGGACGGGGGGGAAGGAAGGAAGAGAAGGAGCGAGAAGACAATCAGGACTTTATACCGTAAGACAAAGAGCCGTGTGCAGGAACCCACGGCAATAAACCAGCAGTCAGCTTCCATTCTTCTCACCGCTCTAAATTTATGAAAGCAGAAACCTGATTGGTTGCCACGGCTGACTTTGGACATCCACCCCCGCTTTTCCCACATTAAGTGCAAAAACATCACATGGCTAACTTTTAAATGTAAAAAAAAAAATAACACCCATTCCTATAAACCAATACGGTTGGAATGATCATGAACATTGACGAGTTCTCAAGAGTAGGACCTGTATGTGTTTAACCCTTCTCCTAAGGGTGGCACATGTAAGGCTGGCCATACATGCATAGCATAGCTCCAGACTGCCCCTGATTTGGAGGGACTGCCCCTGATTTGGAACAAGGTCTCTCTGTCCCTCTTTCCTCCTCATTTGTCACTCATTTTGGTCTGATCTATATAGTTGTCAGGGATTTTTTCTCAGAGAATCGGTGCAGGAACACCTCCCTTCTAGGTCACCCCTTGTCTCCGCCCCTACACACCTCTGAGCACTGTCCCTTTGGTTCCACCCCCTACCCACCTCTGACCACCGTTTCTTAGTTCCACCCCTACCTACCTCTGAGCACCGTCCCTTGATAACACCTCTGAGAACCATCCCTTGGTTCCATCCCCTACCCACCTCTGACCACCGTCCCTTAGTTCCATCCCCTACCCACCTCTGAGCACCGTCCCTTAGTTCCACCCCTACCCACCTCTGAGCACCATCCCTTGGTTCCACCCCCTACCCACCTCTGAGCACCGTCCCTTAGTTCCATCCCCTACCCACCTCTGAGCACCGTCCCTTAGTTCCACCCCTACCCACCTCTGAGCACCATCCCTTGGTTCCACCTATGAGCACCGTCCCTTAGTTCCACCCCCTACCCACCTCTGAGAACCGTCCCTTGGTTCCACCTCTGAGCACCGTCCCTTAGTTCCACCCTCTATGCACCTCTGAGCACCGTCCCTTGGTTCCACCCCTACCCACCTCTGAGCACCGTCCCTTGGTTCCACCTCTGAGCACCGTCCCTTGGTTCCACCTCTGAGCACTGTCCCTTAGTTCCACCCCCTACCCACCTCTGAGCACCGTTCCTTGGTTCCACCCCATACCCAACTCTGAGCACCGTTCCTTGGTTCCACCCCCTACCTACCTCTGAGAACCATCCCTTGGTTCCACCTCTGAGCACCGTCCCTTAGTTCCACCCTCTACCCACCTCTGAGCACCGTCCCTTGGTTCCACCCCCTACCCACCTCTGAGCACCGTCCCTTAGTTCCACCCCTACGCACTTCTTAAGCACCGTCCCTTGGTTCCACCCCCCACCTCTGAGCACCGTCCCTTGGTTCCATCCCCCTACCCACATCTGAGCAACGTCCCTTAGTTCAACCCCCTACCCACCTCCCAGTACCACCCCTTTTAGAGAATACGTAACCAAGTATAATGTTGTATGGAATTTGTTAATGATAACAAGAAAAGCAGTAAAATAAATCCCCTGCAGTCAGGATCATTGGAGCCCCCAGCAACAATAGATCCCCCACACTACAATAGATCCCCCACACAACAATAGACTCCCCCAGCAACAATAGATCTCCCAGCAGCCTGCATCAATAGACCCCCCAGCGGCCAGCAACAATAGACCTCTCCCTTGACAGTAGATCCCTACCAGCAACATAAGGCCCCCAAGCAGCAATAGATCCCCCGCAGCAACAAAAAATCCCACCCCACACATCAAATGACCCCACCTCAGCAACAATTAATCCCCCACCCAACAATTGACACCCCACACAATAACAATGGACCACCCACAACAAAATATCACACCCAGCAACAAAGGATCTGCCCCAGCAACATTAGACCCTCCCCCCAACCAGCAGCAACAACAGATCTCCCAGCGGCCAGCAACAATAGACCTCTCCCCTGACAGTAGATCCCTACCAGCAACATAAGGCCCCCCAGCAGCAATATATCCCCCACCAGCAACAATAGACCCTCACACAAAAACAGATCCCCACCATTGAAAATAGATTCCCCACCAGCCAACATCAATAGACCCTCCAGCACACCCCACGCCCCTTGCTATTACATACATTCAGTGCCGGAGGTGCGTTCCCCAGCGTTCCCACTGAAAAAAAGCCCTGATAGGTGTATATAAAATGCACCATTTATCTTTCAAAAAGTGTTTCCCAGAGCTAAACCTTTCATCCAATTTCTACATTGCTGCATTTGTACATTTCAAAAGCCAATATAAAGGAATAGTAGTGGTAAAAAAGCACTTGTGGGTTTAACTAATCATTTTTTTTTGTATAATTCTCCTATAAGGAGGCGTGGCAGGGGGCGTATCCTATGCCTACATACTTTTGCTGATAGGTGTCCCTCATTCCCATCTCAGAGAGTTGGGGGGTATGGCATAGACTTCCTATGTTCAGCCTGCGGGATGAATGAAATAATTCTAACAGATTCCTCCATCTACACTAAACAGTATACAGTGCCTTGAAAAAGTATTCATACCCCTTGAAATTCCCCACATTTTGTTACAACCAAAAACATAAATGTATTTTATTGGGATTTTATGTGATAGACCAACACAAAGTGTCACATAATTGTGAAGTGGAAGGAAAATGATAAATGATACAAATAAATATGTGAAAAGTGTGTGGGGGAGGGGCATTTGTATGGCGCCCCCCGGAGTCAATACTTTGTAGAACCCCCTTTCTCTACAAGTCTTTTTGGGGATGTCTCTACCAGCTTTGCACATCTAGAGAGGACATTTCTGCCCATTCTTCTTTGTAAAATATCTCAAGCTCTGTCAGATTGGATGGAGAGCGTCTGTGAACAGCAATTTTCAAGTCTTGCCACAGATTCTCAATGTGATTTAGGTCTGGACTGTGACTGGGCCATTCTAACACATGAATATGCTTTGATCTAAACCATTCCATTGTAGCTCTGGCTGGATGTTTCGGGTCGTTGTCCTGCTGGAAGGTGAACCTCCGCCCCAGTCTCAAGTCTTTTGTAGACTCTAACAGGTTTTCTTCTAAGATTGTCCTGTATTTGTCTCCATCCATCTTCCCATCAACTCTGACCAGCTTCCCTGTCCCTGCTGAAGAAAACCATCCCCACCACATGAAGCTGCCACCACCATGTTTCACGGTGGGGATGGTGTGTTCAAGGTGATATGCAGTGTTAGTTTTCCCCACACATAGCGTTTTACTTTTAGGCCATAAAGTTGAATTTTGATCTCATGTGACCAGATCACCTTCTTCCACATGTTTGCTGTGTCCTCCACATGGCTTCTCACAAACTACAAACAGGACTTCTTATGACTTTCTTTCACCAATGTCTTTCTTCTTGTCACTCTTCCATAAAGGGCAGATTTGTGGAGAACACGACTAATAGTTGTCCTGTGGACAGATTCTCCCACCTGAGCTGTGGATCTCTGCAGCTCCTCCAGAGTTACCATGGACCTCTTGGCTCTTCTCTGATAAATGCTCTCCTTGCCCGGCCGGTCAGTTTAGGTGGACGGCCATGTCTTGGTAGGTTTGCAGTTGTGCCATACTCTTTCCATTTTCTGATGATGGATTGAACAGAGCTCCGTGAGATGTTCAAAGCTTGGAAGATTTTTTTATCACCTAACCCTGCTTTATACTTCTCCACAACTTTATCCCTGACCTGTCTGGTGTGTTCCTTGGCCTTCATGATGCTGTTTCTTCACTAAGGTTCTCTAACAAACCTCTGAGGGCTTCACAGAACAGCTGTATTTATACTGAGAATAAATTACACAAAGGTTGACTATTTACTAATTAGGTTCCTCTAGATTTTAGTTAGGGGTATCAGAGTAAAGGGGACTGAATACAAATGCCCCCCCCCCCACACTTTTCACATATTTATTTGTATCATTTATCATTTTCCTTCCACTTCACAATTATGAGCCACTTTGTGTTGGTCTATCACAGGGGTCTCAAACTGGTGGCCCTCCAGCTGTTGCAAAACTACAAGTCCCATCATGCCTCTGCCTGTGGGAGTCATGCTTGTAACTGTCAGCCTTGCAAGGCCTCATGGGACTTGTAGTTTTAAAACAGCTGGAGGGCCGCCTGTTTGAGACCCCTGGTCTATCACATAAAATCCCAATAAAATACATTTACGTTTTTGGTTGTAACATGACAAAATGTGGAAAATTTCAAGGGGTATGAATACTTTTTCAAGGCACTGTAGATGGAGGAATCTCCCTTGCTGGCTATTGTACTCTGACAGGCAGCATTCGTGGCTGACCGAATACCTGAACAGTGGCTGCATTTGATTGGATGCAGTCTCTGTTCGGCTAAAAATTTTCCACTCAGCTTCTTTGACAAAACCGGATTGAACAATTGACCTCTGTTGAAGGTGGTGATGACAGCGGCGCCCGCGGCTCGAATTTTGGGTGATGGAGCAGAAATAAGCTGAAATTTGAGCCGTGTATGGCAGCTTCACCCACTTCCCTACCGAGCCAATACTGACACTTCTCTCATATATGTAAAAAAACTGTGGGTTTTTTTTGCTAGAAAATTACTTAGAACCCCCAAACATAATCAGCATTGTACACCGGAGGGCACAGGAACTACATATTTACTCTACTGTACCTAAAAAGAGAAAAGGAGGTAACTGTATTATATTTCGTGATGTCATCATTTACCGGATATGAGATCCACATGATTGGACTGTGATCTGTGTTTTATATGGGCTATTAATACACTAAAATACCCATCCCCCGCGGCTCCTTCTATTGGTCTATGTGCACCGAAACCTAAAGTCTACGTCATCCCCTTCAACAAACTTTTCTTATTCTCTCCCTTTTGGTGAATTAAATATACCATTGAAAGTGTTACATTATATCTGTTCTAAAAGAGTGAAAAAAAAAACAAACTACCTGCTGATCCTGCCAGAAATGTTATCAGCTCACAACTTCCTGTGCTCACTGCCCATTACAGACTGTTATAAGTTAGATTTGTCTCCAGCTATCCTTGTAGACTACAAAACACCTTCCCCTAAGAAATGGAGAGGTGTTCTGTAAGCCTGTTCTAGGGTCAGAATGCTGGTCCTAGGTAGATCTATAGCACGATAAATGAGTTCTGTATCCCAGGAAGTGTGTTACCGGCACGATCACCAGGTGAAAAAGGACAAAAAAAGCCTGAAAATAGGAAACGAATGCAGCCACCCCATCTATGAACTGAAGTAGATATATATTATAGATATATATTATATATATATTATATAAATTTATATACACAAATAAAAGTATATTGTGTATATAAATATAAAAATATTATTATATTATAATAATAATACTGATTTATATATATATAGATACACACACACATTCAAAAACTGCAGTGTAAAATATCTTTGTTAATATAAAAAAAAAAATACATGAATAAAAAAAACCAAAAAAAACCAACACATTTTATATTGATTTATATATATATATATATATATATATATTTTTTTTATTTATCTATTTATTTTTTATTATTTATTAACAAAGATATTTTGCACTGCAGTTTTTGAATATGTGTGTGTGTGTGTGTATGTATATATATATATATATATATATATATATATATATATATATATATATATATATATATATATATATAAAAATTTAGTGTTATTATTATAAAATATATATATATATATATATATATATATATATATATATATATATATATATATATATATATATATATATATATATTCAGTATTATTATTATAATATAATATAATAATATTGTTTATATTTATATATATAGTATATATATATATATTTACCAGTTCATAGATGGGGTGGCTGCATTCGTTTCCTATTTTCAGGCTTTTTTGTCCTTTTTCACCTGGTGATCCTGCCTTATTATAGCGTCAGCAGTTATACAATTATATAAAACATATATGCAAAATAAATAAATAAATAAATAAATAAATATATGTTTACAAAAAACAGAAGTCCAAAAGATCTTTGTTAACAATAATAATTGGAAGCAGAATGTCTTCCAGTTTTGAATAGTCGAGAAGCTTTGGAATCTTTGTTCTTATTGCTGTCTGTATCTCCAATGGGGAGATTTCTCCTCACTTCCTCTTCCAGTAACCACACAGGAAGGTTTCTCCAATATGGGAAAACAAATGATAACAAAACACTTTTTTTTTCGTACAGTGGGGAAGATTTAATATGTGTCAGGTTTTGTTGTGTTCCCATTTAAAATATAACCCCCACCCCCCACTTCCACTTCTTGTATGGTCATTGGGACAGGATGTTAAGTCTCGCTAACATAGGCACAGACAGTAAAAAAAAATCCTAAATGTAGGATAAGCATTGGAAGTGCCACTCCATGCATAAAAGCAAGAATAATATTTTATTAAAGATCGCCAGAGAAAATCCAACGCGTTTTAACAATCTAAAGTCTGAACTCTGGAGCGGACCTTTTAGTTTTAGAAGCACAAGTCATGGAATGTTGTCCAGAGCCTCGTGTCTGGCTTTACTTTGGCAGCCATTGTGGACTGTTAAATGTGGAGTGGCCTCCATTGTCTATGATATATTTATGTTTTCCTACAGACCCACCATTGGAAGTCCTGGAACAAATAGTTGACTCCAATACAAAACGTATAACCTTTTGAATACACATTGAAAAATTCGGCGCTCCTCACTACCCCAAAGAATTATCAAGGAGTAAAAAACCTGAGAAAGATTCTCGAATGTATCCAAAACTTTACAGATGGTCACTCCGACACTTTAAATATTCCGGGTAAATAAAACTGACCCTATTGCTCCATTTTAATAACTTAGATTTACTGGCTACTAACTGCCCAATCGCGGCATTCCCTCAACCAATCAGAGGGAGAAGAACCTTGGCATCACGCTAAGCGCCCCCCTCCATGCTGGAATCTTGAGGGCACTCCTGGCCCACGCTGCAATTTTTTATTTTAGTATTGCGGCCAAGTGGCGCCCCGGGGGGGGGGGGGGGGTCAGTTCTCGCTATAAATCTGCAAAGCCTTCCACCCCCCTCCACAATCCATAAACTTTACTAAGTGAGGCACAAATGGCATTGCACGTTATCAGCTTTCTGGTATTTGTCAAAAATGGCGGACAACAAAACAGAAAGAGCCTTGACTGACTGACTTTCCGTTCACAGCAACCCACAGAAAAACTCGGGTAAAGACATACAACAAGTAATGTCCCTTAAAAAAAAAAAACGATATAGGGTACACAAAAGACAAGAGGGCCGCAACAAATAAATGTGTCCTGTAGAAGGTTTACTAAACATAAAAGAAAACTGGGGGGTTCAAAACTCCCCCTTCTTTAGGGCTAGGAAACAAAGCAACATAAAATCTAATAAACCAGATGTCAAGAAAGGCAAATACAGATAATTGCTTTCCTAGACACTCTGCTTATTTGATCTTTTACTACTTTGTTTCCAAGTTCTGAAGTAGGGAGAGTTTTGAGCCCCTGAAACGCGTTGCCACCCACTTTTGCATTGAGTTTAATAAACCTTCTACTGGATATATTTAATTGTTGTGTCACTCTCATCTTCCGTACACCCTATAGACTTTTTCTGTGATACCCCATGTCGACGAAGGTTTCATCTTTTGCACCTGTCAATCCTGGTCACCTTGGAGTCCAGTGTTCCTACAACACACATCTTTAACACCTTCTCGCCCCGGCTGTCATTCTGCTATAGGCCAGGTGAGAAAATGTTAAAGATGTGTGTTCCTCGGACAATGCAGCCTATCAGTGCCCATCAGTGCAGCCTCATCAGTGCCAATCAGTTCCCATCAGTGCAGCCTCATCAGTGCCCATGAATGCAGCCTTATCAGTGCCCATGAATGCAGCCTATCAATGCCCATCAGTGCAGCATATCAGTGTCCATGAGTGCAGAATATCAGTGCCTATTAGTGCAGCATATCAGTGCAGTCTCATCAGTGCCAATCAGTTCCCATCAGTGCAGCCTCACCAGTGCCCATTAATGCAGCCTCATGAGTGCCCATCAATGCAACCTAAGAGTGCCCATCAGTGCAGCCTCATCAGTGCCAATCAGTTCCCATCAGTGCAGCCTCATCAGTGCCCATCAATGTAGCCTCATCAGTGCCCATCAATGCAGCCTCATCAGTGCCAATCAGTTCCCATCAGTGCAGCCTCATCAGTGCCCATCAATGTAGCCTCATCAGTGCCCATCAATGCAGCCTCATCAGTGCCCATCAGTGCAGCCTCATCAGTGCCAATCAGTTCCCATCGGTGCAGCATCATCAGTGCCCATCAATGCAGCCTCATCAGTGCCCATCAATACAGCCTCATCAGTGCCCATCAATGCAGCCTATCAGTGCCCATCAATGCAGCCTATCAGTGCCCATCAGTGCAGCATATCAGTGCGGCCTTATCAGTGCAGCCTCATCAGTACCCATCAGTGCAGCTTGATAGTGCCCATCAGTGCAGCCTCATCAGTGCCCTGCAACGCAGCCTATCAGTGCCCATCAGTGTAGCCTCATCAGTGCACATCAGTGAAGATAAAAGATTATTTATTTGCAAAATTGAAAACAGAATTTAAGAAAAAGGTTGTTTTTTTCCCCAAATTTTTGGTCTTTTTTCGTTTGTTTAGCAAAAATGAAAAAAAAAACCCCAGTGGTGATTAAATACCACCAAAAGAAAGTTCTATCTATTTAAAACCATTGATAAAACTATCATATGGGTACAGTGTTGTATGTCCGCGCAATTGTCATTCAAAGTGCAGCAGCGCTGAAAGTTGACAATTGGCCTGGGCAGGAAGGGGGTGAAAGTGCCCGGTGTTGAAGGGGTTTAAGAAAAAAAAAAATTAAAGCTACTACTATTTGGAATTATGATTATTGCAGGCACAGCAGGTATTCACAGAGACGAGTGCGGGGCTTTTGCTGAACAGCTGTCACAAACAACTTCAAAGAAGTCTTGGAGCCGAATGGGGCTCCCAAGCCACTGCCTGGGGACTGCTGGTGTACAGAACTGATATAACAGGAAAGATAGCCGGGGTTTAGAACCCCCCCCCCAGGTATGCATGAAGAAGCAGCAGACCAGTGACACAATTCCCTTTATCTCTCTGTATATAAACACATGCTATCAAATATATCAATGCTTCTTCCATATTTAGTACATAGCTGCCAAGTATTTCTGATTACCAGTTTTAGGGTTTCAAGGTCTGTCTCCATTTTTTTTTTTTTTTAGTCCTCACCCAAATACCATAAAGTGATTCCTGAGTGAATTCTGCCCGCGTTTTAATATTTTGGAGCTTTTATATATATTTTTTTTTTTAATTGAGTAACCGCATTAAAAATGCAAATCCATATTTTTTTTTTTTTGCAATGAAATAAATGAGCCGCGGCTCGGGATTTTATTGTTCCGTGGACCCCCCTGAGACAATACCAAGTGTGACGAGCCGGATTCGACTGACTATAGAGTACAGCGCGGCTGGAGATGAATTCAGGAATATCGGCAGCTATGTCATCTCTTTGTACAATTATCCTGTGAATCAAAGGGGATCAGAGTGACCCGACATGCGGTCGCTACGCCTTTTTTTTTTTAAAGATGAGCCTTGAAAATCCAATTTTCGGCATTAAACTTCCCTTTTTACCCATTCATAAAGACCATTTACAAAACAACCAAAAAAAAATAAAAATTGTACCAGCGTGTACCTGAGACCTAAAAAAAGGAAAGAATTATTCGATCAGAAGCGCGCCGTTGCTTTTGGTACCCGTCAGACTTTTTTTTTCAGATGAAACGAGGACCGATGGTGACATCACACACTCTCTGCATCCCAACATCCTGAAAACACAGATGCTGTAAGTTTGCAACATCCTTCTCCGCAATATAATTAACACTGACTGATGGGAATTAACAAAAAAAAAAAAATGGCGGAGTTTCCTACAAAGATCAAAGCAAGATGGTATCAGATTGGCAGTATGCCATAGGTTGGGTATAGGTTACCCTTTAAGAAAGACATACGGCCGTGCGGTCCTATGCACCATGCCAAGCAGCGCTGCTCCTCGTTCTTGCTGCCTTGTCTCACCCCCGTCTCTTCTAGGCTATTGGAACCAGCCATGGTAAATATCCATATTGCCGAAAATTGGTGAAAAAATATCCAGTGTTGGTCTCAAGAATTAATACCAGCTATCAAAACGTTGGGAACTTCAAAAATGACAGCGTAATATTCTTTCCTTCGGCGTTAGTCTCACTGCTGCCGCCCTACTGGTAAGATATTACCCTGCTTTATAAAAATAGGCCAATGCTAAAACCAAAACAGAGAAAAAAAAAAGGATTAATTACAAAACAGTTTCGTTAGAATGGAAAAAAAAAAAAATGCTGGAAATCTTCTTGAAAGTAAGCGTCGCAGCCAATCGCAACCCAAGCTGGCTGAGGCTTTGCACGTTCCGCCATGGCTGCCACGATGGGACTAATACATCCTCGTTCTTACGGGTATCCGTACGACATCCATATGGGAAGCCACAGAAGGTCCCCCCCGCCCTCAGAGGAATAAGGTATATCCATACGCTGCGGTTCTCAGCTTTAGGGATTCTCCGTTCGGATTTAGAATAGGCGGCCGCTTCCACAGGCGAGTCAGCCGCGCTTCGGAAAAAAAGGAGACGAAGTGCTGAGGATACGAAAAGGCAAAGAGGCAGATGGGAATATCTGGGAAAAATGCCCAAATCCGAAGATATCCCTCTGTCTGGGTGTTTTGAAAGGGGCCATAGGAAGCAGACGCCCCGGAATCGAGAACTGTCGGCGCCACCATCGCCCGTCTGCAGCGGAGGGAGCCTGTGTTCCATCTTGCAGCTGCACAAAAAAATGACTGTAGTAGGTTTCCCTTTATATACAGAGGCTGTCGCTACCTGCTGGTATGTCCATTGTATACCTGCTCCCTTCCCGTTCCGTCACTGTCTCTACTTCCCATTCTAAGCCTCTTCCTCACTCTCCCTCTGCTCTGTCTGTCTCGCTCGCGTTGCATGTTGTGTCATCCTCAATGGCGCCTGTGCCAAACCACCTCCCGCCTGCCTGGGTACGCCGTGCCAGCTTCCTTGGCCCCATGCTGCCAGAGTTGGCACCTTCTCAGCTCCAGCTTCTGTGGCATCTGTCCATCTTTCCTTCTGTGATCTCCTCCTTCCTCCTCCTTGTCGCCTCCGGACCCGCCGGTGCCAGTGCCAGCATATCTGCACAATTGGCAGCGACGAAGCCAACTTGTTTTTCCCCGCAGCTGCTGGAGAGTGCTGGATTCAGTCGGAAAAAAAAAAAAGAGAGGCACAGAGCGGGCAGACATAGAGAGACGAGACGCGCGAGCCCCGGCGACGAGGGACACGGCGATCGGGGAACAAGCAGGATGCTAAAATGTTTTTTTAAAAGAAAAGGGCAATTTATGGCAGAACGGCACAGGCAGCTTGGATCACGCGTGCACAAAAAAAAAAAAAAAAATATCACAAACTTGAAAAAGATGTCCTTCCCTTGTTTTGGGGGGTTGGCTATGCGGCGTTGCCCTGTTTGAGCGCAGTCGGGGCGTGGGAGCGCAGTCGGGGCGTGGGAGCGCAGTCGGGGCGTGGGAGTGCAGTCGGGGCGTGGGAGCGCAGCGCTCACCCCTGAACTGGAAGCATTTCCAAGCAGATGCACAATTCGAATTTGCTAAAACATGTGTTTCAGTTTTCTGCTTAGTTAATCATGAGTACATATGCTGCATTATGGTTTTTTTTTTTCGGGCTCCTCCATTATAAAGAAAAGGTGGGCCCCGGCCCACACAGGCTCCCATATGGTGATACAGAGGGGGCCCCACCCTTTCACAACCTGTCAAAAAACAACAACAGGATGCTTCAGAGGAGATCTGACGTTGTGGTTTTGGGTACCGGAGGGACATGAAAGACTCTCGATGCAGGCAGCGTGCTGCGTTATTCTACAGAGAAAGGCTTTGTCAGTGGAAAACCCCTTTAAAGTGGTCCCGTCAGCCATCTTTTTTTTTTTTTTTAAGTGAAAGTCTTGCCGTAGAGCAGACATCACAAGGTGCCTACTTTACCTTTGTTTAGACAGGAAAGCCCCTTCCATCTCTCTGTTTAGTTTCATTGACCTTAAAGCGGAGTTACACCCTAAAAAAAATTATTTTTGCATTAAAAGACTCCTTTTAACCAAGAAAAAAAAACATTTGGAGGGAAAAAATTTTTTTTATACTTACCAGAAAGGCCCTGTTGCTATGTACCCTATATACTCGAGTATAAGCCGACCTGAATATAAGCCGAGGCACCTAATTTTACTACAAAAAACTGTGAAAATGTATTGACTCGAGTATAAGCCTAGGGTGAGAAATGCGCAGCTACTGTAAGTGGAAAAGAGGGTCAACAATGCCCATTTGCAGCCTCACTGCGCCCATTTGCAGCCTCACTGTGCCCATTTGCAGCCTCACTGTGCCCATTTGCAGCCTCACCGCGCCCATTTGCAGCCTCACCGTGCCCATTCGCAGCCTCACCGTGCCCATTTGCAGCCTCACTGCGCCCATTTGCAGCCTCACTGTGCCCATTTGCAGCCTCACTGTGCCCATTTGCAGCCTCACTGCGCCCATTTGCAGCCTCACTGCGCCCATTTGCAGCCTCACTGTGCCCATTTGCAGCCTCACTGCGCCCATTTGCAGCCTCACTGTGCCCATTTGCAGCCATAGGTCCCCCGAACTTCAAACTCGGTAGTTAAGGGTTCCTAGATGGCCCCCTAGCTGCAGCCCAAAATTTCCCGGGTCCCGAAATGACATTGCTGCAGTTGGACACAGTTGACCGAATTTGGGGCCCCGTATCTTTGGGGCCACTTGGTGCTAGGAACCCCAAATTTGGTGTGCAACTACAACATATCCAAATGCGGGGTTCCTAGCACCAAGTGGCCCCGAGATACGGGGCCCCAAATTCGGTTCGGAAAATGTCAAGCCCTTTTCTGCAGCAGAGAATGACATTTTCTGAACCTAGGAACCCCAGCTTTGGATATGTTGTAGTGCTAGTTCCACTGGGTTTGCACACCAAATTTGGGGTTGCTAGCACCAAGTGGCCCCTGAGATACGGGGCCCCAAATTTGGTTCAGAAAATGTCATTCTCTGCTGCAGAAAAGGGCTTGACATTTTCCGAACCGACTTTGGGGCCCAGTATCTCGGGGCCACTTGGTGCTAGGAACCCCAGCTCTGGATATGTTGTAGTGCTAGTTCCACTGGGGTTGCACACCAAATTTGGGGTTCCTAGCACCGTGTAGCCCCCGAGATACGGGGCCCCAAACTTGGTTCAGAAAATGTCATTCTCTGCTGCAGAAAAGGGCTTGACTCCAGTATAAGCCGAGGGGGGCATTTTCAGCACAAAAAAAGTGCTGAAAAACTCGGCTTATACTCGAGTATATACGGTAGTCCTCGAAATCTGCCACTTCCTGGTCCATGGAGCTCCTTGTGACTTCCTTCCTCGCCTCTACTCCTGGGAAATGATGACACGTTTCCCAGGAGTCTGTGGGCAGTACTGCGCTCAGAAATGGCCTTATCTCCTGACAGGACATGACGCGATTTAAAGCGGATCACAGCGCCATCTCTGTTCAGAGTGTTGTTATCTAAATTTGCCATAACAACAGGGCTGGGCCTTCCTCCGTCGCCGCCCGTTGTTATGGCAACGTTAGAAACAATCGGCGCCGCGGCCGCCGTTGAATCGCGCATGCGCGGGATCGAGAGGTGCATGCTGGTTACCCAGCATGCGCCTCTCCAAAGCAAATCCAGGAAGTGATCTAGATCGGGCTTCACATGCCCACATTCAAGATGGAAACGGCCACAAACGGAGGAATTCAATATTACAGTAAAATAATGTATATTTTTCGACAATCGATCGTGATCATTGTATAGTCTTTTTTTGTAATTAATTAGCAATAATGCTAGGATCCAAAAAAAAAATAATACATTTTTGCCGGAACTCCGCTTTAAGGCCTGGTTCACACCTAGGCATGTTTTTAGTGCGTTTTCAGTTTTGCAGGATCGCACTACAGTCCACTTAACATGGTTTCCTATGGATGTAGTTCACATCTGTGCATTTTATGGGAAGGACCGGGGACTTTTTTTCTGGTTTTTGGTTCCATAGACTTCAATGGTTTGAAGATGTGTATTGAAAAACGCAAAATGCAACCTGCACAAGTGTGAATCGGGCCTTAAGCAGAACTTCACTCTCAATCAATAATGACTAATTTTAATCCTTATTCTGCTATCATTAGTAAATAGATAGGAAGGGAGATTATCCACTACCACTCCGCAGGCTGATGAACATACAGTACAGTGCCTTGAAAAAGTATTCATACCCCTTGACATTTTCCAAATTTTGTCAGGTTACAACCAAAAAACGGAAATGTATTTTATTGGGATTT